>NC_053167.1:73816113-74116113 GCF_016835505.1 Polypterus senegalus
GTGTCACTCATTGGTAATTATCTGATATAAGGCTGTACCAAACACATTGATAGTTTTTGTCAGTTTTAATGTGTTTTGTTGCATAATATTCCTTAAATTTATTTCAGATTAATGGTTTGTGCACTGTCTGAAAGAGTGATGGTTAATGAGTCAGTTTTTAACAAGAACCACCACAGTTTTAATTTACAGCAAATGGTTGGGTTATCTATGATTTACATTAAAACTTTAGAAAATATTTTGCTAAATACTGGAAGTTTAGTTATTTTTATATATTAGTTTTCATATTGGAGATGACACAGTAATCACCTTACAGCTCCAGAAACCTGGGTTCAGACCTTCACCAGAACTTTATGCCACTATGAAGGTTGCAAGATCCCCTATGTCTGTGAGATTTTCTCTCTTTGTTCTTTAGTTTTCTTCCCACGTATCAAAGACATTCAAGTTAAAATTACCCAGTATGAGTCTGTGCAGATGTGTGCATAAATGTGCTGTGCAATGTATTGATGTCTCATTCAGGACTGCTTCCTATCCTGTTCCCAGTGCTGCCATGATATGTACTGGCTAACCACAACTGGATAAGCAAGTTAGAAAATACATGAATGAATGAACGGGCATTTGTCATTGGAAAGTTTAGAAAGCTGTACCCACAAATAAAAATATATTATATAAAATACAATATAACTTATTTCTTCAATTAGTACAATAAAACTCCTCATACTATTAATGTAACTAAAGCACATTATCCTGATCGTATGCTAAGAACAATTTAAACAGAGGAAAGGAAAACAAAAAACATGTCAACAACATGAGACAAACATAAATACGGGCTACCAAAAAAGGCTAGTTAATAAGAACATTAGAAAAATGTTGACAAGAACAGGCCATTCAGTCCAGCAAAGCTTACTAAATCCTATTGACCTAATTTCTACAAAATAACATTACGATAAGTTTTGAAAGTCCTACTGTCTGCCACACTACTTGGTAATTTAAATACCTATGGTTCATTGTGTTACAAAAGACTTTCTAATGTCAGTCAGTCATTTCCCAACCTGTTATATCCTAACACAGGGTCACAGGGGTCTGCTGGAGCCAATCAAGGCCAGCACATGGCGCAAGGTAGGAACAAATCCCAGGCAGGGTGCCAGCCAGCCCACCGCACGGCACACATACACCCACACACTAGGAACTGTAGGAGGAAACCCATGCAGACACAGGGAGAACATGCAAACTCCATGCAGGGAGGACCCGGGAAGCAAATCCAGGTCTCCTTACTGTGAGGCAGCAGCGCTACTGCTGTGCCACCCCACTTTCTAATGTTTGTATGAAATTTAACCTTAACCCTTCCACGCGTGTTCCTGTTGAATTAGTTTAAATAACAACTGGGATTCACTGTACTAGTTCCTGTCATAATTTTAAAAACTTTAACCTCTTAATCTCTGTATGCCTAAAAGGAAGAGTTTTTAGAGGTCACACACTGCTCCATCCTGACATTGACCAAACCAATCTACTGCCAGGAGAACAATTTAAAGAGCTCTCTACCTTAGTTATCTCTGACAACATTTAACTTCAAAAACTATTCCACAATAAATGAAAATTTCAGGATCCTGAGCAGGCTGTCTGATATTTGTTCTAACACAACAAGGAACAGACCAGCTTTTATCCTGCAAACCGCGGCATGAGACTCTGTCTTGTTTCAGGTTAACTCAAGGCATTCAATATGCTACCCTTAGTAACAACAGTTAAAAGCTCTTCAGGTGTTAACCAAATGAAGAATCGTGCAGATAGACAGCAAGGTGCCAATACTTCGCTTTAGCCAGTAATATTGTCTTACAGCAATACATAAATTACTTTTTCAACCATTTCATCTTTAATTATGGTTTGGACCACAAGTGAATTTCATATATTTGAGAATACACCATGATAAAAACACTAATAATGGGCAATATTGACTGCTACAAATATTCACATTCACAAATATTTAGCTAATTTTCAGTTAAATCATGTTTTAAATTAACCTCGATATGCTATAGCTTACCCCACGGTAATAACTATGTTTTATCTGTTCTGTGTGAACATCTAGAGTTACTTGATCCTCATCGACTAGGAATGCTGTAACTCTAGAAATATGGTCATTTGTAAGCTAACCATTGCACCTCCTTAAATGTAAATGGAGAAAATGAACAGAAAGTTTGTTTTGCAGCATTGATTAAAGGCCTGCTAATCCTAATCTGTTAAATCTCTTCCTTTAAAATAACAAGCTACAGCAATGCATGATTTAAGCCTTTACAATTGACAAGATCATAATGGTCATGATGAACATTAGTGACGTGCATCCTGGGAAAGTTGAAAGGAAAAGCAGGAGTGAGAGACTTTTGCTTCATTAGAAAGTGCAGCTTTGACTGAGTGATAATGAATTAGTACCAAATTCAGTGTTTTGAGAAACTGACAGCCCCACTAGCGGAAAGAAAGTCAGGTATGTGTACTTATTTGAGGGCAGGTTGGAGAGAAAGCAACTGCCTTTTATTAAACTTTTTTTTAAAAAGAGTTCCCACGGTTCAGTTGGTGCTTGTTGCAAAAATGTAGCTTTCAGTTGCTTTTCTGACACATTTGTTAAGATCTCAGCACAGCTTCAAAAACGACATTTAAAAGATGCTGAAATGGACTCTTAAGTAGAGTTTGTTTGACATTTTCAAAAGGAGGTCACTCTCTCTCTGGCAAGAAATCTTTCATTATTCAATTAAGGATATCAGTAATTAAGAAATTAGACACTCTGAGAACTGCCATCTGGGACTAAACGAAGGCTGCATGAACGCACACAGGTGGTATAATTCTTTGCATTGGTTATACAGTACTTGCTGCTATTGGTTATTATGCAGATAAATATGAAAATTAAGTAAAGGCTTGAAGCTAGTCTCTCTCTTATTGTTACAAGTGACCCAAAAAAAAGGCAGCATAAAGATGAAGGACGCCTCACACCTGGATAAACTTGTTAGGAAGGCAGGCTCTATTGTAGGAATGAAGCTGGACAGTTTAACATCTGTGGCAGAGCGACGGGCGCTAAGCAGGCTCCTGTCAATCATGAAGAATCCACTGCATCCACTTAACAGTGTCATCTCCAGGCAGAGGAGTAGCTTCAGTGACAGACTTTTGTCTTGACTTTTATCGTTCCTCCCCCACACTATGCGACTCTTCAGTTCCAACCGGGGGAGTAAATGCTAACATTATTCAAAGTTATTGTCTGCTTTTACATGCATTTGTATTACTCTTTAATTTAATATTGTTTTTTGTATCAGTATATATAAAAATGCTGCTGGATTATGTGAATTTCCCCATGGGATTAATAATGTATCTATCTATCTATCTATCTATCTAAAAAGCTAAGGTTAATCATTCATTGTCTATCTGCATTTCCCTAAGGGAAAAATAGTTGCTGTTGTGAAGTCCTGCATTAGTGATAAAATGAGTTGAAGTAAAGGACCGAAACTACAGACAGTGCCAGTCTGTAGAGCAGTCCACTGTTACCTGTCTTTAGGTTTAAATATACAAGGTACAATATGAACAGTGAGACAGGTTTACAGGTAACACTTGTATCCCTGGTTTTGACATTTCTTCCTATCCCAAGTTAACAAAAGAACCTAAGGGAATAGTTGGAACCTTTAGTTTTAGATGCATGCTAGAGGTAATCTTATAACAAAACAAAAGAATACTCTAGTTTATATATATGTGCTACTAACAAATGTGTGGGCCCATGACTAAATATTTAGTTTGGTTCTAGAGAAATTTACAAAGATGTATCTGTTGTCCCAGTTGCAAAGTGTATCAAATGTCAGAAATGTTACATAGTTTAAGTTATGAAAAGTATTGATGAGACTGGTACTAGTTAATCACTATACTTCTTTACTAGCTGAAATACCCAGCATTGCCTGGGAGGAAAACAAAGTAAAATAAAAATAAATTAACAAACAATGAAGACTCACTAATGTGCTTGTCTTGTGGTCTTGTATGTATGTTATCATCCAGTTGATGTACAGAACTGGCCAACTCTATTTAACTTCAAAAGCAATAGGGGCGCGGTGGTGCTCAAACATAAAGAATGCTGGCAGTCACCTCTAGTTTGCCCTCTGGTGGTCGTTCCGAGTGTCAACTGGATGATAACATGCATTCAAGACCCCAAGATCACCCTCACCCTACCCAGAAGATTTCACCCTACAGTATTTTTAGTCAAGCAAAGAGAAACATGTGTACCAATTTTCATGATCAATCGCTCCAGCCATTTGGAAGTGATGCTGGAACATACATACAGTACATACACACACACATACATTGACTTTTAAATATATAGATTTAAATTCAAGGTGTTCAGGTCTTTATTTGGCATAACTGGTCAACAAGAAACAGTGGAAGATATCACTGCTTCCATAGAACCCACGGTTTGAATTCAGGGTGGGTTTGCATGATGTCGTTGAGCTAGTGTCTGATTGTGTCAACTAGGACAAAGACTTGCTGCGAATGTGGATGTGGTTACCACTTAATGACTCCTCAGGGTTGCATTCAGGATAGGTTTGCATATTCTCTTTATGTTCATATCAAGTTTCCTTGTCCAGTCCAAAGGCATCCTTCAGATCAACTGGCATCTCAAAACACCTTTAGTGTGAATGTGCATGTGGCTATACTTGTGGGTGGATTGTCACCAGCCACTACTGAGCATCCCTACCTCACTGTTAACATGAATAGAAATTTTGGCATAATTATAAGCTGTTAAAATCACAGAGCCCACTCAAGTGCACAGTTATTTCTTTGAAAAATGTTGTGTAGAATTAACTTTTCCTTGTTGCAGACAATCCTATAATATCATCCCACAACAGTAAACTAGACATTGAAAGTTAATTTAGGAAAAAACCTTTAACTCTAAAATGCCCCATATGTCTGAGCAACACATGTATAAGATATGAGAAAACATTCAGAATTCACAATTACAGCACTTAAAATATGCACTGTGCTAATGAGACGGTGGCTACTGTTTGCTTTGTAGTGTCTTTTTCCATTTATAATATTACTGCTATTTCTTCTCTTAATCTCACAGCCCATTTTGGAAATCTAGAGGGCTGTATAGCTTTACTCATACCAATAGGCTGCAAGAAGGTAGGCAGAAACATGCAAACCCACTCACATTTATTCATGTTTTTATATGTTTTACTATGTAAATAGACTAAGCTCTGGGGCCTATCAAGGGTCGAGTATATCCCTGTGGTTGCTAGGGGCAACAGAGGTTATTAATTGAGAAAATGTGAGTCAATTAAAAAAGGCAATAAATTGATTCATTAATTGCTATTTAAGTACATCATACCTTCAGATCTTGCTAAGATAAGAAAGAGTGGGTTTTTAGGCACATACATTTGTCCAGGGACCTACACTGTGTTATTAATCCTAACCAAGTTTATTATAAGATTTTTTTTTTTGCAGTGCAGTGCGCCCCTAGAGAAAATGTCCTTTCCCTGCAGACAACTTATGTCTAGAGAGACTGTGCTGAGAAAAGAAAACACTGAAACAGCATATTGCTTTGTCCTCTGTCTAAACTTTATGGTATATGTTATTACTAATATATGATGTTTTATACCTGGAATTAAAACTGAACTATATTATGGATATTTATCTTTTATTGAAACTCTTTATCAGAGAGTTCATGCATACATTTTTATATTTATTTTAGACAATTTTAATTTTTGACTGTTTTATTATTTGGATCTGACTAATCAAATAATTAGAATAAATAATCATTTTTAAATGTATTGGACACATTGCTGAGCTTCATTTCATACCCAATAATAAAATACAGAATTATAAATGTAACTATTTTATTTTTAATTTTATCAGTCTTATACATAATTAAAACACAGTTCAGTCAAAAATGCAATTACCGCAACATTCAAAAAATTTATGCTCAGTCAAACTCAGCTCCCCTCTCGAAGTGGTCAAAGTGTCCATTATGAAGTAGTTCTTCATGTATACTGGGATATCAAAGAGAATAAACAAATGGCTCAGCAAGTGCATTTTAAAGCAGCACTAATGAATTATTGCCAAATTTCAAAAAAACTTTGGATCACAGCTCATTGAGATTTTTTCTAATATAACACATTATTTTACCATTAAATTATTAAGGATTCTTCCAGTTGAGCTAATAATAAGCATGCAGTGTACTCTAGAATGTTGCAACAGATTTTCCAATTCGCTTCTGATGTTACTTCAAAAGTGCTATTACAGCATTGAGAGCATTTGTAAATCTAATGCTACTGATTGACAATTAAATACTTTTCCACTTAGATGATATGAATTTGGGACATTCCCAAATCATATGACTTAGTGAGGCATTCACTTGATGAAATTCTTCAGTGTTTGGATCGTATCTCAGATTGAGCTTAAATCATTTGAGTTGAGATACTGTACTTGTAGGTGTGTGTCATGTACAATTTTAAACTGATTTACAATATTTTTGGGTCATTAAGCAAATGACCCACACCTGTTGAATATATAAGGAGTCTGAGCAGGTATAGAAGAAGAGAAGAGGTTGAGAAAGAAAGAAAAAGACAGAGAAAGATGTTTTGGGAAATAATCAAGGCAGAGAGTTGTTAGAGAATCAAGATTAGAATTGGGAATGTGACCTGGTGCAGTGGGAGGAATGGCGGTTGAGGGGGTCTGAGATGAGAGAGAGGAATGGTGTTCCAGAAGTTGGTCACACCTCTTGAGCATTTGGAGGTGCAGAAGCGACTGTTTGCTTCATGGATCTTTCAGTGTATAACATGGGATGGGAACTGTCATGTTTCCACAGATCATAGGGCACTTTCATCATCTGTTCAGAAATCAGGTTGTATCATCACGCCAAGATACACAAAATGGCATTGTCTCTGGGCTACAAAATACAGAATGTAAAGCTCAGCTTCTAGCCATGGGTTAGGGCAACGGTTCTCAAACTTTTGTATTTCACGCCCCTTTTCTACCTGGAATAATTCTGCGCCCCCTGCATAATATAAGATAGATGAGAATAACCTATGATAAAACTAACAAAGGAATGATACTCGTGCTGTGTCGCGGTATCCTATCATTTTTCATGTGTTCGGCTAACTTCGATGAAATATTTGCAATTTATTTTTTTAAGTGCTTTAATAACTGTTAAAACGTCTTGTGTGGTTTTTGGTAGTAATTCTAATCCCAAAAACAAAGAATAAATTATTTATTGTTATTTAATTATTTTTTTATGTAAAGAAACAATTAAATATGTTTTAATTTTTAAAAATCTCATAAACGAGGACACCGATTAAGTCAATCTGCGCGAGACGACAAATATTATACTGCTGTTAGTTGTATCATGAAAATAACCTGATACGCAGTAAATTATGCAACTCAATTTGGCAATATTGGCTATGCTGCCAATGTGGTGCAGTTGTGCCGCATTATCACCTGATCTACTGTTACCCGAATGTTCGCAACAGATGCCGATACGTTTAGAACTTTCTAGATTGAAAATACACGACTATAAAAGCAGCAGCAGCGGCACCACTCTTCATAAAAACAAACTTCAAATAGAAAAGGAGCTTGAATATCAAACCAAACCTGGACAGGCTGTGTACTTTAAAGCAGGCACATATTAGTCATTAGATCTATTCTTTAGAAATGTTTTATTTTAGTTTTAGTTATAATGCATTCATTGTGATTATATGATTGCAAATTTAAATTTGAAATAAAAATGTAAAAAATTTATTTTGATGTCTTGTTCATTTATTTGACGTCCCCTTGTACAGCTTCAGTGCCCCCCCAGGGGGGCGCACCACACAGTTTGAGAACCGCTGGGTGAGAGTCAGTTTGCTTGAGTGTCTTGTCTGGCAGATCGTTTTTGCCAAAATTACGTTTCCTTTCAGGACAATTAACCAGAAGGGGCTGAGTCAAATACCATTCACTGGACGGTTTCTTTGTGTTGAAGAGAGAAAAGGTGAAGACGGTGTTAGTGATAGTGACCCCCTCTTGCCCTCACAGGTTATTACTAACCTTGACAGAGCCTGTAAGGAGATTCTTCAATGTGCATGTGTGACAATACACACACGCGCACAAACACACACACGCACACACACACACTAGTGCAAGTGTGTCAGAGAGAGGATATGCATCATTGCTCTTAATGGCACTCAGTTCTGTTTTAACTTTGTCCTTTGCTACTACCTCCAGAGTGTTCCAAAGTGTTTCCAATAACCGAACCTGCCCTTTTAATTAGTTTGTTGATTCGGTCAGCCTCTTCTGAAGAGATGTTACAGGCCCACCACACCATAGCATAGAAAATTTCACTGACCATCACAGAATTTTAGGGTGTACTCACACTAGGCACATGTGCTCCATACCATGCCCAAGCACGATTGACTTCCCCCCTCCCTATTCACCTGCTGGCCTGCGCTGTGCTTAAACTTCTGGGCCCGGGCATGCTTTTGTTATCACCATGCAACTTCATGTAAAGCCAAAACAAGATCCAAACACAGAGTGACAGCATGCGTGTTAAAACGATTTTACTTATTTTGTGGTTGTTTTGGAGTCATGTAAGGTAGGATAATGTTCTACTCTCTTACAGGTTTATTGAGTGTGCAGCACAGCATTTTGCTGTTACTCATGCTGCATGTACAAGAAGATTTTTTATGGTGACTAATTATTTAAACGGAGGAATTTCCAACGTTCATGTGTAAGGTGGGAATAAAAACCTGTTTTTAACTTAAAAGATATTGAATGAAATGAGAATTGCAGTGACTTGTCGCATCATTGACATCATACCTTTCTTCCGTGCTCAGGCACGTTTCTCCATCACACTGTTCCCGAATGCTATTGAACCATGCCCGGGCCCACCTCTTCCAAGAGGGCCAGGGCAAAGTATGGTTGGCCTGGCATGGAGTGATCACATGAGGCAAACAAACTAGACTTTATGGGGTTACATGTGGGCAAACGTGCTTGGGCATGGAACAAATTGCCAGTGTGAGTACACCCTTAGAATATAGAATGTGATGCAGTCCTCTGTGATATGAGACCAGTCCAGACTGTCATTGATGTGGAACCCCCAAGTACTTGCATGAATGCAATGTAGTAAAAAAAAAAAAAAAACCTGAGCATTATTTACATAATCATGGCAGCTATAAGAACTTTTGGTTTATCATGTTTCCACATCAAGTTTACATTTCTGCTAATGACAGTTGCTCCTCCAGTCTCCTAAATTCCAAAATGGTCCTGGCACTGTGACATCATCATGGTAGTCAGTGTGCTTCGGCATGTTATGCAAAACAGGTGAGTAAACCCACATTCCTCTTCCTGGATGTGCGGCTGAATGTGTCATTGCTGTGGTGAAGGTCACTCTACAACGGTCAAAGAGACGCAAACAGGGCATCAGCTACTATGATCAACAGCCTAATACAATCTACTTGGCATCTGCATTTTTTCAGCAAAACTTTCTTTCTGTTTCTTTTTGGTTTTTCCTGCTGTGTAGTTTTTTATTTGCTCAGTGCTATAATGTCCAACTTTAATGATGTTCTGTACAAATTCTCATGCAGATCTTCTCAATCTGTTTAGGGATGAAGTGGTTTTGAGACTCAAAAAATTAAAATATGGGGTCTGATTTTATCTAGAACCCATTTTAACAAAGATCATTATTTAATCCCGTTTTACCAGGATGCCACTTTTATTTCCCATTTAGATGCTACTATGCTAAGATTCCTTTTCTGCTGTTTCAATGAAGATCTTGCCCAGAATTCCCCGGGGTGTGCTCATTTGTGATGTCAATATGGCAATGATGCAAAAGTCACACCAGGCATTTCTTAGCTTAATGGTTAAGCCTTGTTTCACTGCATTAAAAGATAATTATTTGGTCCTCCAGACTCTGAATTTTCCAATCTCGTTTTTGGCTTTGATGAAAAATCTCGTTGACTTTAGGATTTTTTTTTTAACTTGTGATTTTCCGCTAGGCATTTTCATTTCATTTCTATTGTCTCTTATGAGACAGATACTCAGTAGGAGATAGATTACTAAAGGCACTCACATCAGGTCCACAAAGACCATGAATAGTTCACTTGCTAGGTCTTTTGCACCACAGGCTTTTTTACTGAATAAAACCTTGGTGACTCTCCTTGGTGCATAAATATATTATCATTTCATTTTTTTGATTTTTTTATATGCCTGTTGGTGCAGACTGGAATGAAGCATGGCCCTCATATTCGGCATCTTGCTGTGTAGCAGGTACACAAGTAATCTGAGCTAAACAATTAATTAAATAACTCAGTTAACTAGCATTGATATATTCTTTCTAATGCTAACAGTGGAAGGGCATTAAAAACTCAGTGTCATCACAACAGTAGTGATTCTAAGACAGTGGATTTATGTTTGCATTGTATGTTATGTGGCTGTGCAGACATATAAAATATTTTCAGAATCAATTACAGAAAAGGTAGCACAATCATCCTCAATGTTGTTTAAGTGTTCAGTTCACTCAGAAAACGGTTTGGGTGTTAAGCTTAAAACTGGCTCAGTTAATGGCTAGATATAGGCAAATAATGTTTAAATTTAAAATGTCTGCCAAACTTCTAACTTTATAAGTTATGAAAATAAAAGACAATTAGGATATGATTATATTGAGGTGCACATTTACCAATCTTTGACATATTTGACAGCTCCCCTCCAGTTGGATTAAAGGTCAGATTGCTATTAGATCACATATTATACTTTGTGCAACAGGTAAAACATGCCCCCTTGCAATGGTTCCCTGATTTTCTGGTTCCTTTTTTGAACCGTCTGTCTTCAGGCATCGCCATGCTTCATTTCACTGCTGCTACATGAAAAAATGAAACCAGGCAGAAGGTAAATCAACACTCCACAGCAAAAACGGAGATGTCAAACTGCATCCACCGAAGGAAAGATGTTAAAGTTTCTGTCATTTGCTCTTGACGGAGCCATCAGTTAGACACCTGGGCAGAGCTCATTGAAATCGTGTCTAGAAAACACAATTTAAAAGACATTTTTGTTTTTCTCATGGCTCTCACTTTTTAAACTTTCATTGTTAATTGCTGCAAAGCATCTCTGTGACAGGTGATTCCCAATTAAAAAAACACTCATTTCTGACAGTTTTTAGCATGAAGGCAGAACAATTTATAGAAGCGACATTCAGCACTTCCTATATAAGCACAGGAAAGACAATATGTACCTTCAAAATAGATTTTTTTCTCCGAACTTAGGGGACAAGATCATTTAGCTTATTTCCATCAAAACCCCGCTTTGCTGCCCCTGAAGAGGATATGATTCAGTACTAGTGTGGTCAGAGTGTACCCCTTTCAGAGTTAAATTTAGTTGCCTAAACAAAGAACTAAAAAATGAAAAATATGACGGAAACAAATCTGCTAGGGATTTGTTTGTCTTTATCTGTCTCTGCCAGGGAAGAGCAAAGTGCAAAACCAGATATAATTGAATGCAAAGCATTTCCCACTTCTGGCCATGCATATGACTGACCCTCAGGGTAAGACTGTCAATGTTCTATTAAAGATCAGAAAGTGACATATCAAAGTCAACATCTAGCAGTCCAAGAGCACTAACATGGCAGAAATTCTTCTGTGGATGGATATCTTGGTGAAATATCAGAAAGGAATCACTTTTCTAGCCTCGACCCAACAAGATCAGAATGTAAAATACAGGATTTGATCTTCCTCTCTGCATGATGTGAGGATGAATGATGTGTTTTGTATGAACAGAGAGCTGCGAATAGTGCATTTGTAGACAAGAGGGAGAGAAAAAAAATGTTATGTTTTACATGCTTTTGAAATGCTGCACATTCTTTTAAAGTATATGACTTAATAGTAAGTGGCTGCTGCTGATTCAAATTAGTTACACTTTCAAGAAATATAAAAGAGTATTTTATGCCTCCCTTTTGAACTGCTCAGTTTTGTGTACAGCCATCAGGACACAGATCTGGTCCTTCCGTTGTGATGTTGTGTCAATCAGAACCTTCACACTTAAGAAAATATATGATATTAATTTACAGAGCCAGATTTTATTTGTGGAATAAAAGGTAACAATGAGGCAGGCACTGATAGATATAACATGGTAGCATCTACCTGGAGAAACCGTCTCCATACTTGTGGGCAGACAGGATGAGACACAAGACAGGAATCCACCCTGGGCAGTACACCAGTGCATTGCAAGGCCCATTCATGCACCCTCAAATGGGGGCATGTTTGGAATTGTCAGATAGGCTCAATGGGAAGGGAAACTAGAATACCTGGATTTGAACCAACATAGACATAGAGAGAATATGCAAAATCTGGGTGTGGGATTCAAATACTGGATCCGTGAGGTAGCCACACTAAAACTTGGGAGGAAAAGTGAGAACTTGATTTGCAAAGGAAGCTGAACAAAGGAAAAACCTTGAAACCATCTTTGGATGTGCCCATACAGGAAGACACACTGTGGCGTCCAAAATACCACACCAAAGCACTATGTCTTTACCTCTCACTTCTGTCTTCTTCTGTTTCTTTAGCTTCTTCTTCCTCCTTATTCTCCAATGCACCATTAACCTACACTCTCCACCCAATTCTCAACTAAGTTCATTGTGTGGCACAATACTGCTTTACAAAACCCTTCCCAGGATCACTTCCACATATTCCAGATTCACTTGCAGAGTTAAGAATGGCCTTTTATTTGCTACACAGACAACAACCTACCTTGCCCTCTAGGAGCATCTTGCACAACAGAGTCCCAAGTAATATTTACAGTGGAAGGTCTCCGCTCTCTTAAACAGGCAATGTGAGTGTTAGCTTCCTACCCGTTCTCCTTGGCCATTCTCTCTCACACTAGGGGACATGTCATGTCTGGCACCTGATGAGCTGACTGCCAATTAATTACCATGAGAACATTGATCACTTCCTCCCATGACCCTATTGTCTCTTTCTCTCTCTCTTTCCAGTGCTCTCTCTGTGTTCAGCTGTTTCTAGGACACACTTTGCAATGGAATATCACTTCCTGCCAGCCAGGCACCCTATTACAATGTATATTTCATGCTGTTATTACTGAATACAGCAAGTTTGACTGGCAGACTCCATTTATCTGATCTTCACTGCAGGAAACAAAGATGTGCCACTGAGGAAATGAAACAGTAACCTGAAGATAAGCAATCGAAAGCTACTCACTAACATCTACACAATCAATAACTTTTTTGGGTTAGGCTTATGAGACATCAGATTGAATCCAAGCAAAGACTATCCAGCACTACAAAAAGAAGGGTACACATAGGTAAGCAATGCAACTCAGAGTCACAGTCTCCTTGAGCATAGGTAGAAACTTGTGTGAATTCATGTAGAACAACCTAATTTATGCAATAAGGTGACTAAGTCAGATATTAAATCAAGGCCTAAGCATTGTAAAGCACCGATGCTACAGCAACCTGCTGCCCTGTTTCAAAAATTAATGCAAACCCCTATTCAAATATTTATTGACAGTGGGAATTTAAAAAAGTTCAGTTAGATTCACAGACAAATTCATCGATGTGACAATACAAGGCTCAGGCTAGCAGTCAAGGCTACAGTACTTTGTGACATCTGGCTACAGAAAATAACCTCTTCAGTTGCTGATCAGATGCATTAGGCTCCCGTGTGGATGGTGGCTGGCAACCGCAGCTTCATAAGTGATTTTTATATTCTCATCATTGCATTAGGTGTCTTGAAACATACATGTTCCTGTATTTTTGAAGGTGAAGACCTTAATATCTTAAAACATAGTTTTAATGTTCATTTGTTTAACATAATGATGGTAACTTACATTTAAAGTACACATTCTACTGAGAGACTGCTAAGGACAATGTATGTTGGAGAGAATATGGCTGATATCTCAGAACGGAGGCATTATGAGCACAGTTGACTGCTTGAAACTTCAGAGACCACTAGTTGTGAATTTGAGTCTTCGTAATCATTGACATTTTTTAGAAAACAGCTGTGAATGGATACATTTCTCCAAGACCCTCTGCACAAGCTGAGCACATGCATTATCTTATCTCATTTCAATTCTTTCCTAATTAGCCCTTACACACCTGTAGTTTTGCTCTGAAAGATTTCAATTAAATCCTCAAAAGGTGCATTTCATTCTACTTAGATGTTAACATAAACAAACAGTGCTTTGCCACACTCCAAATCAAAGTCTTTCATTGCACCCTAAGTGAATCATGCAGCAGTTACTGACAAGCAATTAGCGAAGACCAGCAACCAGCCACACAGATAGCCAGACAATGAGCTGTCACACTCTGTGCAGCATGTTTGACAGGGTAGGTTAAAAGTATTTTGCGAGTGATAAAGATTGTGAAGGTTTTTATGTTTGAGAGGAGGCAGGGAAACAAGACCTGGACCTTTTTTATGATCTGACCTTTGTCATGATCTGGACCATTTGTTTTTTTTTCAGCTTTTCCTTGGCCTGTAAAAATATTCTAAATATCATTTTTGCGGGTTTAAAGGTTCAATTAATTTAATGGAAAGAATATTTTTTTCATTTAGAACATTTTTGAAGATGGTAGCCTACATTTGGCGGTGACACTATTTTGTTTTGATCGTGTATACTGTCCTTGTTTACTATGTGGTGCTAGGCAGGATGACCAGGAGTGTGCAATATGTGGCATCATTACCATAATCATACGGAGGTCATACACTTCCTGACTATCCAAGCTTGTGAATAAATCAAAAATAAAGAGAACCCTTTTGCGTTATTATTGTTTAAATTCTTGGTGATTACAAATTTACGTCAGTTCTTTGATGTATGTCTTACATTTTGGCTTTTGCTATTTGGAATATTCTGGTTACAGACTATTTCACCATGTTTCTCGATCCTCAATTTAGTCTCATGTCCTGGCTTTCTGTCTTACTGAATACTGTGCCACCCTATGCAGCAGAATAGTCAGAAACATCTGCAAACTGGGTGCACTGCAATTGTTATGTATCTTTCTTCATGTTACTAAAGTTTTGTTACATCAAGGGTTTTCTCCCTGGCTTGTATTTATTTTCTGTTTTATGGTTGTTTTTTACTTTTTATCTATTATTTTTCATGTTTTATGTCATTTTTGTTAGATTTGTTCATAATTTGTTATTTGTATACTGCAGATTTAAATATGCTTCCATTCTATGTGCTTTGTGGATGGAACCACAGGAGGCAGGGCCACTGTGGCACCACTGCTGCTAGGAACTCTTTCTGGCTTTATGTTCTCTATCAGAAACCAGAGACTCAGCATTAGAGGTATGGAGCTAGGGATGGAGTTTGTAAGTATTGCTTTTTTCTTTGGATTTACAATTTTTTGTGTGCTATTCCCCCATTTTCTAATAGTGCTTTTGTTAAATACATAATTCCTTTTTAAAATTCAGTATTGCCCTTTTGTTGACAAGCCAACATTTTATGCTTGCACTCAGCATTGTGGTGCATTTTGCTAACGTTTGGGACTGTCTTTGTGTTCAGAACTTTTAAAAGCAGTTTCCACTTTTAGGCCAGTCTATGCCTTTGTCGGCAGGTAGCAGTTGAATAAACTGGCTGACTTAGGGTGAGTCTCATCTTTGCTGGCTTATTTTGGAGGTCTCACACGCTACTCACCAGGTCTGTGTCTTCATCTCACAATAGCTAAGACTGAAAGAAAAATTATGGTCTCGAGATTTTATTTCTGTAATTGCCTTTTTTATTAATGTTTTAGAGTGCTAGTTTCTAGTAAATCTTTCCTTTGAAAAATTACATTTTGCATTGCTCTATACCATCTTTTATAGCGTAACCACACCAGCATGGGTACTGTTGTATTCATAGAATACAGAATACTAAAAAAATAAATTAAAACAGTAAAAAAACTAAAAATGAATAACAAATCAAAACAACTGCTGAAATAATGATGAAAGTCAATAGCAAATGAAAATAATAATTAATAGACATAAAAACAAAAAGTAAAGCATGCAATGTGTTCAGAGATACATTTCTAAACTTCCCTGTACCTTTTTGCTTGGTGGTTTTGTTGCTATTTAAGTATAATTGAAAGAAGTATTGTCTCTAATTTTCTAGTAATTAAATCTGTTAGACATGTCCAACTTATACAAATATCTCTAAACAGTATACTTTTCATTTGGTACGACTAGTAATCACAATACTGATATGTACACAGGAAAAAAACTAAGGCTACATATCCGTCGAGGAACTGTCTCTCACATTTTTAATTGCCATTATACCTGTAAGAACAAGACAAGACAAAGTCATGGTGTTTGGGTACCTTGTAGCAAACCCTGTGTAATTCAATGAATAATAAATAAAAAAACAAGTGTTAAATGCAGAGGAAGTCGTCCTCAGACCAGAGTCCTCTTAGGTGACTGAAAAAGATGACGGTTCCTCTTGTTATGACATATGCGGGCAAGAAAATGTGGGTCCAGATGGGCAGGTCTCAGAACTGACCTCAGTGGAGGATAGCACCAATCTTCCTTTCTGCAGAAGGAGGAAAAGAGAGGCCATTATCTCACAGCAAAATGCCCTGGATCAGCATCAAATTAGCATCACCAAAGCCCTTAAACTGTCTCCCATGCATGTGCATGTGCGTGACATACCATTATGTCATGACTATCACCCTACAGCACTCACACCTGTCATCATAATGTGCTTTTGATAGGCTAGCCTTGGGTCACTTGAAAGCTCGACATACCAGTTCACATGCCCCTCTCCTGTTTGCCTGTCATGTGAACCACTATCCTGAAGATGCAATATCATCTATTCTTCATCTGGCTCTGTCCCATTTTGACAAACAAGACACTTAAGCTACAATGCTTTTCATTGACTTCAGTCAGAAGCTCATGGAGAAATAGAGTCTGCTATGCTACAACAATTTCTCCAGTCAGCACCATCACAGTCAGCACTGGTGCCCTGCAGGGCTATGTACTCAGCCCTCTTCTGTTTACTCTGTACACACACCAAAAGTCCGGGTTTATACTTCACGCGACTCATGCTGCAGCGGACACTCCTCCTGCGCAAGCATTTTACTGTTTATACTTTTGCACGCACTTTACATAAATCTGGAAGAATCCACCAGGTGGCAGTGCGAAATATTATCATGGTGAGAACTGGTTCGGCTTTGCTGTGTTATGAATTGCCTGGAACACCCATTAAATTCCAATGACACCTTGCCGCAATATCTCTGAAAAGGATGTTTAATGATTAAATCCATCAATCCAGGAATGTGTCCATTCCAGCTAGCATTGGGCATGAGGCAGAAACAATCCCATCGCAAGGTGAATACCAGCACTCACATACACTAGTGTCATTTTAGTGTCACCAAATCTGCATATCTTTGGAAGGACACTGGGGTACTCTGTGGAAACCCAGCAGTAAAACATGTAAACTCCAAGCAGGGAATACCAGTGATGTGACTCCCTTTGAGACAGCAATGCTACCGCTCTGCCACAGTGTCACCTCCATGTGTGTAATTTTTAACAGTATTCATTATTTTAATGAAATTAACGACTTATCAGTAAAGTGTAACATACATACTTCAATGCATTTTATGAAATTAACGACTTATCAGTAAAGTGTAACATACATACTTCAATGCATTTTATGATTAAAGTGATATCAAGTATAATTCTAAGGATTCTAAATGTGCAGAGAGTTGGAATATCATACATGTAAAGTGTTCTCTGTGGTGATCTATTGCTGTTTGCCGCTGCTGTCAGGTCAGGAGGAAGCCCCAGAAAAAAAAGAAGACACAAAAGATGGTATGTGAGCCTTTTAAAATGTATTGTGTCATTAGACTCGGGAATATGCGACACTTAAATATAAAAGCACCACAAATGCATCTGTATGTCCGCATTTTGCTTCACCACATCAAACCATTCAACAAACATTGAAGCACGCACACCAATCCCGTAGGATCTGCATAGCGGCTTTCTGTCACATGTAGATAGTAAACAGAGACTCTGACGTCACATTCCAACTTTTATCACACTGCGCCCCCCCGACTTTTTGCTGGTACTGCAACTCGCCACACATCACATTAATTTCTGAGGACCTGTTCAGAGGATGCGTCAAATGAATGCTGGGAACGCATGTCAGCCATGATGTGTGCGCGTACGCGTTCTGAGCATGAAGTATAAACGAGCCCTAACAGTTCATTGGGACTTCTCTGTCATCCACTAAAGATGTCTTTATAAAGGGTTGCATCAATAAAGCAAATAGCATTGTGAAGGGCTGCTCTCACCCCTCCTATGGTCTCTTTGTCCCACTTCCATCTGGCAGAAGGTAATGTAGCATCCAAACCAGTTCTGCCAGGTACTACAACAGCTTCTCCTCCTTGGCTGTCTGGGATCTGAACTCTGCGTGGCCCCCTATCCTCAGATCTGCTCCTAATATCAAATTTATATTCAGTAATTGTGTTACACTTGTTACAATTTATTTATTACCATCTGTTTCAATTTATTACTCTGTACAGTAAAACATTGGATTGCGAGTGACTTGGTCTGCAAGTGTTTTGAAAGACAAGCAAAAATTTTTAATAAATTTTAACTTGATAAACGAGCGAGGTCTTGCAATACGAGTAGTACATATACGCTTTTGTCTTCCGATTGTCATGTGATCACAATTGAGCTGATGGTGGATCTCTCTCTCTCGCTGTGGGATTGTGGGTAATCGTCTCCCATGCTCGGTCTCAGTCTGCATGCCTCACTAGTATAGTCAACATCCATACGAGCGTATGCTGTTTACTATAGCATTGTGACAATGTGTGTGTGCGTAAAGCATTTTTTAATTTTGTGTGCAAGCAATGAATCTGTTTAATGACAATGTAATGACATGTTTCCGCAAAATCGTCAAAAGGAGGCAAAAGCAACTATCATTGGATAGGTTTCTTGTTAAAGTCACAAAAAAAAAAAGAAAAAGATTCCAGGGAGCCAACAGATAGCAGTGATTCCGTTACTTATAGTGAAAGTCGTTTTATAAAATAACCATCCTCCTCCTCTCCTCTCTCTCATCTCCCTCACACCAGCCACAATTCTTTTCAAAGGCAAAGTGCAGGTTAATTTGTTTTATGTATTTTTACTTTATATTTTGTATTAATAATTTTTATATAAATATTTTTGGGGTGTGGAATGAATCATCTGAATTTCCATTATTTCTTAATGGGAAATTCGCTTTGATATACAAGTGCTTTGGATTACAAGCACTTTCTCAGAACGAATTATGCTTGCAACCCATGGACTCATTGTATTCAGTTACTATACATATTGTAGCGACCCGTGGTCGAGTCTTGAAGATTTTCAAGCCGATTTCACCGTGCACCTCTTCCAAGCTGTCGGCTA
The DNA here is from genome assembly GCF_016835505.1 of Polypterus senegalus. Classification (NCBI taxonomy): domain Eukaryota; kingdom Metazoa; phylum Chordata; class Cladistia; order Polypteriformes; family Polypteridae; genus Polypterus; species Polypterus senegalus. The sequence continues at coordinate 73,835,466 of NC_053167.1, forward strand.
GCGGATTGCCAGCATTAGGCACGCAGCTGTACCCAGCTCTTTCAGTACGAGCGCTCGTGTCCCATACACCGCACGACTACGAGCGTCTCGGTAGCACGCAGCTGTACCCAGCTTCTTCAGTAGCGAGCACTCGTGTCCCATACACCGCACGACTCCGAGTGTCTCGGCATTAATTGCTTAGATGAAATCTTAGCAATGAATCACAGCTCTGTCCTGTTGTATCTCTTTATTCACAGATAGCCAGAAGCAAAGCTCAAATTCATCCGCTTAACCACTGTCAAGGTCAACAACAAAACGACATTTCTAAACGGCGGTATCTATTTACATTTTTACAACCCCAGACGGCGATATCCCAACCCACCCCACCGGGCTGCACAAACACATATAACATTTACAACAGGAAAGACAATTACGAACTTAGTTAATCTTTACACAACAATAACTTTCACATAAATTTCCCATAAATACCCCACAACTATTTACATAATTTACCCACAAGGCGTCACTCCGCCAGCGCGGACTGCCGGGTTGCTACAATATTTATTATTTACTATTTATAGTATAGTTCTTTACCTGTCTTGGACTTGTCCTGTGTTTATGTATATTTTGCACATTAAACCTGGAGATCATTATTTCGGGACACCGTCTGCTGCAATATTGTTTATGGAGGGCATGACAATAAAGCCACTTGACTTGACCAGTTAGGCTAGAAAGAGGTACAAGTTAAGCATTGCAAGCCTTCTCATTTTTAGATCAAATTAATCTAGTGATTAATATACACAGAGTGAAACATGGCAAAATAGACTTTTTTCCACAGTAGCAATGTTCTTGATGCACTGATGTGTGAAACTTTCAAAAAATAATACATGGTTTATTACTGATCAAACAGCAGCTCTAAACACAAGGTCAAAGCTGTCGGGCTCAGCCGTCTTGCCATCTTAATATGACACTGAAGAAGTGAGGTTTATTACAGCTGTAATTGAGTGCCAGGCCAGGTCGAATGGCAGTCACCAGAATGATGCTTCCAGCTGTGTAGTGTAACTTTTGATAAGGCAGCAGAAATAAATTCTTCCAAAGCCTACTGATGAACAAACAGACACAGCCATGTGTCATTTTCTTCCACCTCTGAACCTGAGCTGAATTTCTGCACAGACAGAATATTGTAGGTGGGCTGCTGATCTGAAAAAGACATTTTCAAATCCCATAGTCCCTGAGAAACTGACCTCTTAGAGTAGGTGTGTCAAGCAGATCACCAAACTAGGACCAGAGGGAAAGATGAAAACATTGCTGCAGTCCTCAGCCTCGCAGTTCAGGTGACTGACCTGACTGTGAGATACAAGTCTGGGGGCAACTCATTAACCCTTCACTCGATGACCTGCTGCTTAACATCTGCTGTAACTTTGGAAAAGAACCAGCTCTCTGTGAGCACTGCCTTTATCAACACAGCACTTGCGAAGGTACTTTTACAATAATTGTATTTTTAAACACATCATATCCTTTCTGTGCTTAGGTTTTCTACCCAGTTTTAGTCAGCTAAATTGATTTTTTTGCCAATTCAAAAATACCTCACAACAAAGCGCTGAACTACCTGTATGTAAAATACTACATAGTTTAGCCACTGTGCTTTCCGGTTAATAAAATTTTTTATGACCTTTATAAGGAGGTGTCGAGGGTAAGGACAACCTCCAGTCAGTCAGTTAAGTCTTTTTTGAGGAATCTTTTTGTGTTCCCTGTATCAGGTCCTGTTGCCCCTTAGATATCTACTCAGCAAGGCTAAACATTAGAATGCCTTTCATAGTCAATCTTTTCTTATCCAACAGAATAGTAGGAATGCCTGAACTACTTGACTGTGACATCAACTGCCCTCTCAAATATAATGAACATAAACAAAGCCATGCTATATTTAGGCTGATGAGTGATTCTAAGAAATTGCCCTTCTGTGAGAGTGGGTTTGTGTATGAGTGGACCCCATAATAGACTGGGCCCCTGTGCAGGATTGTTTCTTATCTTGTGCCCTGTACTGCCAGGTTAGGCCCTGAACACCCCAACAATTGCATGACAAAAAATGTGTTTTTATGCTTATAATAAATATTAATGTATCAAAGACACTTATATAGCTGTAGCACTGGTCATCATGGATGAATGTTTAACAAAGTAGCTTTTTCTTTTTACAAAAAATAAAGCTACAATAAAAAAATATATGCTAAAATGTAATTTTAGCTAAAAATAAAACTACAGCAGAAATTCTGTATTAAGAATGTTATTAGTTAATTGGAATTCAGCGTATTTGATCATTATGAGGCAAATAATGTTGCATTTTAATTATAGTACATTATCAATTATGAGCCCTGTCTCACTTCCTTTTTTTCATGTTTTAATTTACATCTGGGAGTCTTCTTGACTCTTTAAGAAGACAAGGAACAACTCCCAAAAAAACCCCGTAGGGAAAAATGGAAGAAACCTCGGGAAAGGCAGTTCAAAGAGAGACCCCTTTTCAGGTAGGTTGGTCGTGCAGTGGGTGTCAAAAGGAAGGGGGTCAATACAATATAATACACAGAACAGGACAAATCCTCAATACAGTATAAAAATAAAAATTTTAGAAGTAAATAGCAGAATTTAACAATGAAAGATATCACATAATATGATTTGGATTTGTTTAGAGTCCTGGAGACCTCATCCATCAAGCTGCCTCCCCCATTTGGCTATTCCACAGCTGAAACAGTGCTGTGCCAGCCAATCCAATGAAAGGACCTCTCTTTCCCATGATTCCAGCGATCCTCCATCAGGGATGACTTTACCATAGGCAGGCACAACAACTTGGCAGGTGGGCCATGGCACCAAGTGCCACATTTGTGTACCGAGAAGAGAAACAGAATAGGTGAGGGTTAGTATCAAATTATAACTATCATGTTACTTATGTTTTAGTGCTAATGACTGACAACAGAGATGCAGTATGTACAGTTAATCAGCAGCTCTAGTCAGGATATGCTAAACTGAAGTAGTGAGTTTTCAGCCGTGATTTTAAAGCTGAGACCGAACGGGCATCTCTTATTGTAGCAGGCAGACCATTCCACAGTTTAGGGCCCTGTAACTAAAAGCTCGACCTCCCACTGTTATTTTATTAATCCTTGGAATCATAAGCAGACCGGCATCTTGAGATCTTAATGTGCGCTCTGGTTTGTAAGTCATGATAAGTTCAGACAAGTAAGCCGGACCTTGGCCATTTAATGCTTTATATGTTAAAAGGAGGATTTTGAAATCTGCCCTAAACCTAACTGGGAGCCAGTGTAAGGTTTTAAGAACTGAAGTTATGTGTTCGTATTTTCTTGTTCTTGTAATAATTCTTGCAGCAGCATTTTGGATTAACTGGAGGCTGTATAAGGAACAGTTTGAACATCCAGTGAACACCACACTGGAGTAGTCAATCCTACTAGAAATAAATGCATGAATTAATTTCTCAGAATCCTGTTTATTTAGGAAGCATCTTAATTTCCTAACATTTTTAAGATTGAAGAAACATGATTTGGACAACTTTGTAATATGCTCGTTAAATGACATGCTAGAGTCAAAGATAACTCCTAGATTTCGGGCTGATTCAGTAAAATTAATGTGATTCCAACTGAGTTAAATGATGACAGAATATTGTTGTGATCAGCGTCATTCCCTCCAACAATTAACATCTCTGTTTTATCTGTGTTTAAAGACAAGTAGTTCTCATCCATCCACTCCTTTAATTCACTAACACAACTAATTAAAGACAACATCAGAGAAACTTCATTTGATCTAAATGAAAGGTATAACTGGGTGTCATCTGCATACAAGTGAAAATTAACATTATGTTTCCTAATGATAGATCCCAGTGGAAGCATGTAAAGTGAAAACAGTAAAGGTCCCAGTACTGAGCCCTGTGGGACACCATATTGAACTTCTGTGTATAATGATGGAGTACTGTCAGCACATTTCTGTACATATTGGAATCGATTTGATAAATAAGAACTAAGCCAAGCGAGCACGGTGCCTGTAAGCCCAACATCATTTTCTAGCCTGTGCAGTAAAATAGAATGGTCAATGGTGTCAAATGCTGCACTTAAGTCTAACAACATAATTACAGTGGAGTTTCCTTCATCAGAGGATATCAGAATGTCATTTACAACCCGTTAGTGCCGTTTCTGTACTATGACGAGTGCGGAAACCAGACTGAAATTTCTCAAATAAATTGTAATGTGTAAGATGTGACTGAAGCTGACTGGCGACTACTTTTTCTAGTATTTTAGAGAGAAAGGGTAAATTTGAAATAGGCCTATAATTATTTAGTATGTGTGGGTCTAGGTCTGACTTTTAAGTAATGGTTTAATGACTGACACTTTTAGTGCATCAGGTACTGTACCATGCAATAATGAACTATTGATAATGTTTAGAATACGTGCTGCAAGAACATCCATTGCACTTTTTACTAGTTTTGTTGGCACTGGATCTAGGGAACAAGTAGTGGGCTTCATTTTAGAAATTAAAGTTAAGACTTCCTGCTCAGTTACAGGATTAAAATTACTAAAGTGCTGAATGCAATGTGAGACAGGGCCTGCTAAGCTAGTATTTGGTTTGTACTGTGATGCTGAGATCTGGGATCTTATATTTTTAATTTTCTCATTGAAGAAGTTCATAAAGTCTGTACTGCTAATATCTGTTGGTATTTTGCACTGTAGATCTGAATTCCCATTTGTTAATTTAGCCACTATTCTAAACAGTACCCGAGGATTTTTATTATTGCTATCTATTATTGTAGAATAGTATTCTGAGCAAGCTTTAAAGAGAGCTTTTTTATATTTATTAACACTCTCTGTCAATGCAATTTGAAAGACATGTAGCTTTGTTGGTTTTCCACAATTACATTTGACTTACTCAAAGTATCTACAAATTTTGAAGCAGAATTACAATCTAGATGTCACACTGTATTTGTTTTAATCTGTGAGTGCGTTGGCAAGGGCAGAATTAAATCAAATGTAATTTAGTAGTTATTGGAAATAACTTCATTTAATGGAGTGACATTTAAATTTTGAATTTCAACTTTATAAGTTATAATTAAATCTAATGTGTTGTTATGATTATGAGTTGGACCTTTGACAATCTGACAAAATCCTACTGAATTTAACAAGTAAGGAAAACATTTGCTAAAAGTGTCAGTTTCCACATCAATGTGTATATTAAAATCCCCCATCAGTACTACGTGATCATAATTTATAGCCAAATCAGATAGAAGGTTGCTAAATTCAGTCATGAACAATGAATATGGCCCTGTTGGTCTGTAGACTAGCACTATAATTGTGTTGAAATCTGTTTAAACATTTAAAATGAATGCCTCAAAGGATGTAAAGTTGCCTAGATTTTTAGACGCTTAGTCACTGGTCTCTGTTTGTATGTGCCCTATGATGGACTACTGTCATACCCATGGCTGGATCCTGCTTTGGCTTCAGCTTCCAGTGCACTGATAATGCATAAAACAGTTTGGACATAAAAATGAGAGCAGGTTTAGATTTATTTGTTACTGTCTCAGAAAAGTGAGCATTAGTGGATGAAACTAAAATTATTTGTAACTGCTTTCTGTAAATGCACTGAAAGCTGATTAAACTAATGTTAGATAGATAGATAGATAGTGTGACACTGATTATGGAAGGACCAACAGTGAGAGTATTTTCAAGAATGTTTCTGCCACCTTGGTTTCCAGAGGAGCCACGGGTCATAAGTATAGAAGCTCAACCTTCTTGGAGCCCGTGGACATTTGTAGAGCCCGATTTGCCAGCACTTCTGGGTGTCCTATAAAAAGGGGCTGTTTGCCAGGAGTCAATGACCAGATTCAGGAGGAAGAGGACAAAGCCTGTCTGGAGGACTGGAGGCAGTGGCAAAGGGACTGTGTTGGTGCTTTATCTTGGTGCTGGAAAGTGCGCTTGTACAGTAAATAAACCATGTGTTGTGTGGACTAAAACCTGTGTCCTGTCTGTCTGTGTTGGGGTTATGGTGGCTGTACATGCCCGGGCATCACAATAGATAGATAGACAGATAAATAGATAGATAGATAGGTAGATAGATAGATAAGCAAGTTGAGCTTCCCTCAGCAATACTGACTTGTGCCTTATAATAACTATTAAAAAAGTCTTTTAATGTAGTATGTAGTCTGGGTTTTCAAAACATTTGTGTTCCCTTAGGAAAGTCATATATTACAAAAAAATCAATCATCTTACCTGAGTTCTGAGTTCATCTTAACAGATGTAAGCTGAAAAGTAATCCCTAGGCTTTTTTCACAGTGTTACATGTTTCTACTTAATCGCAGTTTGTATATCGTCTGAAGAAACTGAAACAATTTTACAGAGTGAAAATTCCGACACCGTGAGGATTGGTGTGTATCACAGAGAGTTTGCATTAGTTCAGTATTCAGGTCTGCTTTTGCCTTTCAATAAATACAGTTTACCCTATTAATAATGGTGAAGGGCTGAGATGCCTGCATGTTGTAAGTGCCCTAAGGGAAGGTGACTCCTGGCCCAGACGGGAGGCCATAATGGATGGAAACTACTGTATATATGGAGGAATAACCCGGTACATGATTATTAACCCAGTTGGGGTAGAAGATTAATGGATGAACTTGGGGAGATTGTCTTTCAAGAGCAGTTCCTTCCTCAGTGCAATAGATGGCAGTGCTCCTCTGACATGGTCCCAGTACAGGCAACCGCAGGTATACTTGGGGTTTGTGGTCCTTAGGGACAACCCTGTCATGATCCTTGGGTGCCTAAAGAGGGCGCTGCAAGGAGAAGAACCCTCTGTTTCATGGGGCTTCCATGTGTCCTGGAAGCACTTCAACCACTCAGTGGTATGGCACCATAAATACTCCTAGGTAAAACATTAAAGAAGCCACTTGACCTCATCCAGGTGAGTTGTTGTTAGGAGGCAGAGGACAAGGCTTGCCTGGAGGAAGGCAAGAGGAGATTTGTTACTATGAGTACTGGTTTTGGACAAGGAGACACTAAAGGTGCTTAATGTAATAAAAATACACTTCATTTGTATCCTAGACTATGTTTGGGTACTTGTCCCTGGAGTCTGGGGCGCCCCCATTTGTTCACAATGTATACAAGACTGGCAGTTGCCCCTTTCTTGCTGTGCTAAGCTTGTTCACAGGGTTAACTGGTTGTATATATTAATGTAATTCAACAGTGCGAAATATTAAAAAGGCTAAAAATGTTAAAAAAGTGAAAAAAAAAATTTCCTAAAGTTTTAATGTGTTTTACTATAACTTAGTCTGGTAGGCCTGGTAAGCATTTGTGTGTATCTGCAATTGATAAATCCTAAAGAGAAGCTGATGTCTGTATTCACATATTGCTCAAGTTCAAGTTTCTTATCACGTGCCCATTCTGTAGTATAATGAAATTCTTACTTGCGAGTCTCCTCAGAACAGTGACAATGAAACAATTCCAAAACACACAAACACAGAATGTATCAAATATAATTACAGACAGTATATTGTATTTGCAATATTATAATATTGAATTCAGATTTCTGCTTTCTACAATTTTGAAAAGTAAATGCGACTTTTTTTAAATGGATATGCAGATCATTATAAGATAAGCAAACCAGAAATAACTTAAGTTTACAATAATAATATCTGCAAATCTACAACTTTACACATTTGATGAAGTTAAATAATTTTCAAAGTAATTCTAAAATATACAGTAAACATCATGGCCTCACATATAAATTCTTATTTAAAATTTTCAAAATAATGAATCTGTTTAGAGTATTTAGTACTGGACTTCACAATTCCACTGAAGAGAAAGAAAAAGGGAAAGAAGAGAGAAAATCTGCCCTTATTCAATTGACTGTAAAAGACTGTCTGGTCTTCCTAAAGGTCAGTAGCACATAAAGACAGTCTGGCACAAATCTTGCTTTAATATATGAAAACAATTCGGAGCATTGAGCTAAATACAAACTAAATGAACATATGCTGCCTTTACAGCAAGCTCTATTGATTTGTTTAAAATTTGACATGGATTTCTTTTCACAGTTCAAGTACTTGCTGACAGAAAGATGGCAGACCCAAAGTGACACACCATGAGCGGTGCATGTGTGCATGCCCTATTGTTGTTGTGGGTGAGACTGGCTCCTGTGGCTCATCAACTCAAGTTTGGAAAATCAGATTCTTTCCAGAAACACATTTCTTTCACTAACTCCAAATTCAAAACTTTCTTAAACAGAACCTGCCCAATTTTCCTCACCTCCCACCTACCTATATGCCGGAAAAAATATTGCTAAGTCTTGAGGACTCAGACAGCATTTCCATAATATATAAAACTACTTTACAGTCCCTCCCTTTCAAAGATCCAAGAGAACAGTGGGAAAAGGATCTTTTACTCAACATCTCAGAAAAGGAGTGGAAGGTAGCAATGCAGAGAATTCACTCGGTCTCCATATGCGCAAAGCATACAATTATTCAATTTAAAATTATATATCAAGCATATCTGTCTCGTTTAAAATTGTCCAAATTGTCTCCAGGGCAAGATCCAACCTGCGAACGCTGCAATCAAGTTCCAGCCTCACTGGGTCACATGTTTTGGGCCTGCACCAAATTAACATCATTCTGGACCAAAATAAAGATTTTGCCTTTCAGACAGCCTTGGTGTCACAATCCCTCCTAATCCACTAACAGCCGTGTTTGGTGTTCTTCATGATGGGATTAAAGTGGAGAAGGACAAACAAACTGTATTTGCTTTTACTACACTATTGGCACACAGACTTATCTTGCTCAACTGGAAGAATCGTAACTCTCCTATTTTAAGTCAGTGGGTAACTGAAGTTATATATTATTTGAAACTGAAAAAAATCAAATCATAACTTAGAGGATCTGTGCAAAACTTTTTCAAAACCTGGCAGGATCTAATCCATAACATTTTAGAATAAGCATTTAAATTGAGGAAGCAAGGTCTCTCCCCTCTTTTACTCCATTTATCTTTATTTATTTATTAATTTATCTATTCACCTATCTTTACTAGCATACAGTTTTACTCTGCAGGCCTAGCTCTCTTTCCCTGGAGTGGGGGCTGTTTTGTTTTTTTTTGTTTTTTTTGGGATGGTTTTCGACTGTACTTTGAGATGAATCAATCACCTTTCCACTGTTAGGTTATGGGAAACATCTATTAAAGTAATAGCTATAAAAAATGTTAAAAAACAAACAGATTCAGAATCTTGTGATGGTGGCTCTATTAAAGGTACTATACAAAAAAAAACAGATTACTTGCAGGTAAAGACCAATTTATAATGGTTAATATTAACTCCCTTCTGTTAAGAGACCCAGAATATGCCATCAGACCATTATCCTGAATTCAGAAACCCACCCAGTCTATAATTATCCATCATGGCATTATGTTCCTCCACCCCTGATCTCAGGTTTTTACTTTTGAATCAAACATGTGCCCCTACAGCATTGCTACTTGGCCTGACACTTTTTTTGGTCAGTACCTGACTGGAAATTTGAAAAAGTCAGGACTACCCATGTTGACTATAGAAACTATACTAAATTAATCTTCAGTTATCAAAAACTACTGAAGATTCAGTTTTTCTGTCTGTTTTTCCTCACTTAACTCTGTTCTTCTTGTAATTATTTTTTGTGATTTAAACTTCACAATTCTGACTCAATGTTGTGCCTTGCAGGTCTTTTTAATCTCATTCTAACACTAATTTACATCCCCTTAACATAAGATTCTTTCACCCTAAACTTTTTATATACTTATTTTATATAACGTATTTTATATTGATTGACCATCCTCAACTGTAGGATAACCATACATTTTACATTGGAGCAGATGTTGTTAAGGTGGGATTTTATAGCTTGTGAAGTACTAGGGTGTTGTCCTGTGTTAGCCATTATGGATGTAGTGAGAAGTCAAACAAAATGACACCTTTTATTGGCTAACTAAAAAGATTACAATATGTAAGCTTTTAAGGCAACTCAGGCCACATGCACAAAGTACCCCAAATGGAGAGTAAAATTTAGTAAAATATATGGTGGGTCAAAATTGCCACGAAATACATAATGGTGTTTAAAATATGTAGCATGACATTTAGAAACTTTTTTTGCTTTTTATAAAGTTAGGGCACTTTACTAAAAGCCTTTGCCTTTCGGAGCTGAAAAGATGACATTTAGGATTTTTTTATGGACTGTGAACAAACAGACTACCCTGAATGCAGTGGAAAATCCATTAAAGTCAATAGAGGATCATAACTGACCCAAAAGACATGGTAAGGTACAACTTTGTAGAAACTGTAGAGATTGTAAGATGTTCCGTTTTTTTACTGTTTGTTAATAGCAAGAAATATAGGAAAATTCTGAACAAATAAAAGGTTTGGGTTCTTTTACTGATTTCATACACACTTGACCCTAGCTAAACATGGTTGGGCCCTGCCAGTATTTGGATTAGAGACCATATAGGAAAAATTTGGGTTACTGCTGGAAAAGGTGTTGGTGAGACTACTGGGGACGCTTACCCTGTGGTCTGTGTGTGGATCCCAACGCCTTAGTGCATTGACAGGGTCACCGTGCTTTAAAGATTGGCGCTTTTCTTTGGATGAGACGTAAAACTGTGGTCCCTTGGCATCTTTCGAAAAAAATAGGGTGTCTCCCGATGTCCTGACTAAACTGACAATCATGATCTTGTCATCATCCCCTGTCTCTAACTGGCTAACTAACTCTATCACCCCTTCACTACCTAATAGCTAGTCTGTGATGAGAGAACTGGGGTAACAACGGCTGCAGCCACCTCATCCAGGTGGAAGCTACACATTGGTGGTGGTTGAAGGGGTTCTTAACTGTATGAAAATCTACAGTATATAAAAATGCAATTAATTAACTACATTAAGTAATTGATTAAAATGTTGTAAAGGTTAAGATAGTATAGCACAGTAAAGGCTGGTTTATACTTCTGCATCAAGCTAGGAGCATAGCCTATGCCATCAAGAAACTGCTTATACTTCTATGTTGCAATGCAGGCACATGCCTGTAATTAGTAGGTGGTGTTTGTAGCACACAAGAATAGCAAATGATCCGATGAAATGCAGGCAGTTTCCCCTCCAGGATCACCGCTCCTCTTGCTACACATTTTGTTTCATAAGCGAACCTATTTGGCCCTCACATTTTTCCATTTTTCATAAATTTGTCAACTTCCAAACCAGAAGATCAATATAAATGCATTTCAGGGAATACTGTACACTGTTACCAAACTGGCCAATCAGAGTTTTAGGGGTCTGTGGAAGGTCTGCATCAACGCAACACCTAGTCACATTTTTAAGGAGATGCGTGTCAGGCCATGTCGTAGTTACATGGACTATGGTGTAGCAATGTGGTAGGCTCAATGCAGAAGTATAAATCTGCCTTGTTATTTGGTGGAATATTATGGATTCGCATTTTCAGATTTTGCTGTTGTTTTCCGATTTAAATTTCATTACTTTCTTTAAATTATTGACATAACTTATTAACTTTAAGAAGTGGCACAGTGATGAAGTGGGTAATGCTGCTGCCTCATAACTTTAGAGGACTGGGTTGAAATCCAGGCATTGTCATTTCTGCATGAGAGTTTGCATGTTCTCCCTATTTTTGTGTGGGTTTGTCTTATTCACTCCAGTTTCCCTCTCATATCTGAAAAATAATGTGAGCCGAGTTAACTGGTGACTCTGAACGTACTGACTGGAGGTGTCTCTACCTGCAGACAAAGATACCCCTGATGCTGCTGAAATACGCGTTTCAGCCCCACATGACCTTGAATTTAAATAAGCAAGTTGGAACAAATACTAGTATTTTTCCTTCATGCACTAAACAAATTAAAAAAAAAGGAGAGAAGAGATTACAGGCTTCCAAGCTGCACAACCCTGTCCAGAATAAGGAGGCTCATACAAATGGGTGGTTATACTTTTTGACATTATTTAAGACCCAAAACTGCTCCTTCAAGATCCAGAATTGAATTTTTCATTGAGGGTTCATTTACTTTCCATTCCTAGGGCCGAGTGTTTGAACTCTGAGGTCCAATCTTCACTTTACTCAGTGATCTGCACCATCCCACCCCATCCACGGCAGAGATCGATTACCACCAGGCGGTTTCATACAGCTTTTCAACCCCTTAGCTGACAGGAGGAGGAGATAATTTTAAGAAAATCATTGCAGTTTGCGAGAAAAAAAAACCTAATAATTCAAGTAAAAAGGTTCTGGCAGTAGTCTTTACTTTTGCAGTGATAGGTTAAGTACTCATAGGGAAAAAATGTTTTTATTTCTTCTCTATAGTAAATCATTTTGATTCTCTCAGAGTTTTCTATTAATTGTGGCTATTCTGAGTGGCCAATTACCTTAAAACCTTTAGGATGTGTCAGAAAAACTGAGGTACCTGAAAAGAAACCAATGTAAACAGAGGAACAAACCACTCAAACTGCACAGGTGTACACATCACTGCAAATTTTAACCATCTCTCCTGTAGGTAAGAGGCAGAAGTACTGACCAGTGCACTGCGGGGTTATCCCAGATACTAAAACAATCCATCCATCTATCATTTCTTACCAGCTTTTCCAGTTCATTTGCATGGAGAGTTGGTGCCTATCCCAACAGAAACCAACCCTGTACGGGCCTTCAATCCATCAGAAGGCTCACACACATCTGACTCTCTCATACTGAGCCAATTTCAAGGCGCCAATTAAGCAAACAGGCGTGTGTCTTCATTTAATTCTAACTGTAAGTAGTGTAATTAAAATAACAAAATAGACATCTGCCAAGCCCAGCTCTATGTTAAACACGAAATCATTGAAATGCCGTGTGAGCCCCTAACTATCTTGATATTTAGCTATTTATTAATTTTGGTTAGTACAAATAAATATTGTATAAATAAATTTATTGTATAATGTGAGCAATCAAATTAATTAACAATCTGCAGCTGCGAGAAGTCACTCTGCTATAAATTTTTTAGAGCAACCACTTCTCCTAAGTTTCAATAAATATTTCTCTAGGTCTCAGATTAATTTTTTATAGCCAGTCTTAGAGATGAAAGGAAAAAATGGAATCTAGGGACATCATAGTTGATGTCGACATACTGCAGAATATTTTTCTGTTCCAGTCTTTATCGATGACATCCTTTTCACATTATCTGTCTAATTACCCTGTATTTGTCATATGTTGCACGATTAAGAAAAATAAAAAAAGGCTTAAACTATTTGTATCAGTGTAGCTTCTGTTTCTGTGCTATTAATCAAGGATATAAAACAAAGTTTAGTCTTCCTTACCTTATGTGGCATACCATATATGTAATTCTGAACATGTCCAGCCTCTTAAAAAGGCCAAATCCAGCCTAACTGCAATTCTTGTAAATACCCAATATTAATAAACCAACTACTACTCTTACTAAAAATATTAAAAGCATAAAAGCAATAAAAACAGATTTATTTGAGTGCTGTTTAGCACACAACAAGATGGCTCACTAGTACAGGCAGCACTGCTGCTCCCCTTTGTGAACCTGCAATGTACAGTAGATTTTTCCAGAATGTATAAATGATAGCTTAGCGTTTTTGGGATTTTTTTATGCTTTCATTTTTGTAATTTTTTTTTGCTTGTTGAACATGACTTTTTATTGCGTTCTTGGTGATGTCATTATTAGCATACCACTATTTTCCAAGTTTCCAATGGGGGCTGGGCGGTCTCGTGGCCTTGGTTACCCCTGCAGATTTTGGACTTTTGGATTTTTTGGATTTTGAACTTTCTGGAGTTTTTATTTTTTCTGTCCTCCTGGCAAACGGATCTTATTTAATTCCTTGTTACTTAGTATTGCCTAATCTTATTGTTATATTTTTCTTTTTTCTTTCTTCATCTTGTACAGAAACGTGCTATATAAATAAATGTTTTTGTTGTTATGTTTTGCTCTTGTGGTTTGCACCAGTCCTTCTCTTAGCCTTAGCTGAGAGTTTACAGACATATTTGAGTTTATAAATTTACTAAAAGAAAAACTTGATTTTAAAACAAATAGTAAAGAATGATTAGGTTTCCAACCACAGCTTGAAGTTTGGTATGACCCATTTATAAAAGCTCACCCACTTTCTAATTAACATTACTTACTCCTGGCTAGCCGTTTATAAAGCTCTGTTACTTAGTTTTTTGTTTCACTAGAAATTGCCATCTGTTACAAAAATGTGACTGCCGATAATGTCTCACCTTGCAAGAAGATGAAATCATTGAGTAAACCATAAGAAATTAAACACACACAAGACCTCAATGGTTCAATGTTGATAAAATGGACAGATGACCTGGTGTCCTATCCTGTCTAATATTTACTATACTCTAATCCAGTGTTTGGGGGCACACTGTGACAGCATATATATATTTATTTATTTTTTTCTTTTTTACCAAACTTAGTTTTCTAATTTCTATATTGTTCCCAAAACACAGAATTTGGGAAATAACACATCACTTAATTAGCCCAGGAGTCCAATTAAAAACAAAAGCTGGTTGGAACAAATACCTGCAGCCATTGTGTGCCCCCAGGACCGAGGTTGGGAAACACTGCCCTAATCAATTATATCTTTCTAATATTCAGTAAACCTCCAGAGTCGAGCATGTCACATGGATAATGACAAATCCCTCATTCTCCAGATGACACTGTCTATTGGACAGATTCATTTTGCATATCACTGCTGTTACACTTCTTTTAATAATGAGTTCCATCAGCTGAAAATCAAGCAAATGATACAGCTTCATAAAACAGTTTCAGGGAGTTAGTGCAGCTCTTGGTCTATTCGATCAATACATGGATATGATTATTACATCAAATATGTATCGATTTACTGCTAGGCAGATATGTAAAACAGCCATGGCTTATGATTTTATGGGGTTCTGAGTATATTGATTGTGTTTTTACATTTGATTTTTGTCTGTATCATCTTAATTTTTATTTTTTCACTCAGCCATTTTGTTTGCCACCAATGTAGGGCTTCTTGTGCTTAGTAATGGTGTCCGTTGCTACTGTGTGATGACCACAAGTTGTGACATATGACGATCATTAGACCATCACTATGTCTACTTCATCCACATTTCTGGATTCTTCAAACAAATCGTTCATGTAGTAGCTAGTGCTTGAAACGTTCTGCTGGTCACAAACTTTCTGTAAAAATGTTGATTTTGATTTTTTATTTGCGTATTGTACTTTTGTTACATGGTTCTCTTTTTTATCTGGTTTTGACCTCAGCCTGAGTTGATTTTCAACATTTTTCTCATCTCCTGGTCCACTAACTTTCATTATTTTTTCTGTCACTTCCCATTGCATTGTCAATATCCTATGCTTATTGAGATTGTTGGAGTATTTGTTCAGCTGTACTGGAACTTCTATATCATTTTATTTTGAAGTTAATCCAAACAAACTGTCCTTTTTTACTGTATTTTTTCTTTTCTCAATGCTTTCTGTTCTTTGTTTTGTGTGTCTTTTTCCACTTGCAGATACAAGTACTGTTATTATAAATCTAAGCACATTACTCTTCATGGTGCTTAGCTGAAAACTCACAGGAGCATGGGGTAAGGAAAACTTTAATAATAAAAATAATAAAAAGTTAAAATGATAAAAGGCTTTTTATTGTGCTACAAAACAATTTTTATTTTTATGGTTTATTTGTTTTTAATCAAAACTTCATTTTCTTCTGTTTTTAACTCTTAGGGGCCAATGACTTGGGAACTATTGGGAATTCTAGTAATATCTTTTAACTGTTTCTAGAATCTATTTCAAAAATCATTATTTCCAGATTCTGGTCTATCTATCCTTTCTGGTAAGTTTCTGTGTTGAATTGGTAGGCCAAATAACTTTGTCTACTTTTGCCAAACAAAGTAAAAATTGAACCATGGACCTAGTTAAACATATGATTGAGCTGCTTGCATCGGATATCTTATGAACCATTAACTCACTATGATTTTTCTATGTTTGCCAAACTGGCAAAAAAATGTTAGGAAGAAAGCAGGTGTAAAAAAGAAGAAGAAAGGAGTCAGGCCTGGCCAAACCCATTCTGGAAATCTGACACTGGTGACAGAAGAGCTTTATTACAACCCCAATTCCAATGAAGTTGGGACGTTGTGTAAAACGTAAATAAAAACAGAATACAATGATTTGAAAATCCTTTTCAACCTATATTCAATTGAATACACTAAGAAGACAAGATATCTAATGTTCAAACTGATAAATTAAAATTTATTGTTGTTTTGCAAATCTTCACTCATTTTGAATTTGATGCCTGCAACACGTTCCAAAAAAGCTGGCACGGGGCAGCAAAAGACTGGGAAAGTTAAGGAATGTTCAAAAAACACCTGTTTTGAACATTCCACAGGTGAAAAGGTTAATTGGAAACAGGTGTTTGTCATGATTGGGTATAAAATGAGCATCCCCAAAAGGCTCAGTCGTTCATAAGCAAGGATGGGGCGAGGTTCACCACTTTGTGAACAACTGCATGGGCAAATAGTTCAGCAGTTTAAGAACAACGTTTCTCAACGTACAATTGCAAATAATCTAGGGATTTCATCATCTACTGTCCATAATATCATCAAAAGATTCAGAGAATCTGGAGAAATCTCTGCACATAAGCGGCAAGGCCGAATACCAACACTGGATGCCTGTGACTTTCAATCACTCAGGCGGCACTGCATTAAAAACCAACATCATTCTGTAAAGGATATTACCATGTGGGCTCAGGAATACTTCAGAAAACCATTGTCAGTTAATACAGTTCGTCGCTACATCTACAAGTGCAAAATTAAAACTCTACCATGCAAAGCAAAAGCCATATATCAACAACACCCAGAAACGCCGCCGGCTTCTCTGGGCCCAAGCTCATCTGAGATGGACTGACGCAAAGTGGAAAAGTATGCTGTGGTCTGACGAGTCCACATTTCAAATTGTTTTTGGAAATCATGGATGTCGTGTCCTCTGGGTCAAAGAGGAAAAGGACCATCCAGATTGTTATCAGCGCAAAGTTCAAAAGCCAGCATCTGTGATGGTATTGGGGTGTGTTAGTGCCCATTGCATAGGTAACTTGCACATCTGTGAAGGCACCATTAATGCTGAAAGACACATACAGGGTTTGGAGCAACATATGCTGCCATCCAAGCAACGTCTTTTTCAGGGACGTCCCTGCTTATTTCAGCAGGACAATGCAAAGCCACATTCTGCATGTGTTACAACAGAAAAGAGTGCAGGTACTAGACTGGCCTGCCTGCAGTCCAGACCTGTCTCCCATTAAAAATGTGTGGCGCATTATGAAGCACAAAATACGACAACGGAGACCCTGGACTGTTGAGCAACTGAAGTTGTACATCAAGCAAGAATGGAAAGAATTCCACCTAAACAGCTTCAACAATTAGTGTCCTCAGTTCCCAAATGCTTATGGAGTGTTGTTAACAGGAAAGGTGATATAACACAGTGGTAAACATGCCCCGTGCCAGCTTTTTTGGAACATGTTGCAGGCATCAAATTCAAAATGAGTGAAGATTTGCAAAACAACAATAAAGTTTATCAGTTTGAACATTCGATATCTTGTCTTTGTAGTGTATTCAATTGAATATAGGTTGAAATGGATTTGCAAATCATTGTATTCTGTTTTTATTTACGTTTTACACAACGTCCCAACTTCATTGGAATTGGGGTTGTAAATTTAAATATAAGTCAACAGCTCAGAAGGGACAGCATGGCCTATGTGTGTGCAGGGACGAGTAGATGACCAGTAGACTGGCTATCCAGCAGAAGAAAGACAGAGTTGCAACCCAGGGAATGCATATAATGCTCCCCCAAGACACTAGTGGGTAGACACCCTAGTAATTTTAAGGAAAGCCTAACTCTTTGACCAGGGAGAACAATAAATCAGAGGTTTATGAAGAGGAAGTGAAGATCTGTGAGAATATTCCCATGGTGTAGGTGTACAGTCAGGGGCACTAAGGGAGTGTTGACATTGAAATACTTAATAGGAGCAACCCTAACCCTGAAGGTAGTTCCAGGGATTACCCTGTAAGACATCTGCCTTCACAATATACTGTAGGCCCATTCAGTTGCGAGACACTTTATTAGTAGCAGGAAGACACAGGCCTATTGAACTTACAGAGGTATTTAGCCAAGTATAGAAAAACTGCACAATTTGTTTGCACTATATTATTTTTGGTATTTTGTTTTTACCCTTTTGGAAACCAAACATGCTTATTCAGTTATAATATACTATGTAATTTTGTTACGTGGTCTTTTTGGCTTATGTTTGGGTGCATAGACAGTACAAGAATCTACTATTTGCCACACTACATCATCTGAATGTTAAGCTATGTGTTCTCTTCTTTAAAAAGTAGGTTTTTTTGGCCATTAAATTTGCATGTTCATGTCAAATATTCAGATATATTGTGTTATTTTTGTATGTTGCTTTGGTAAAAAAAAAACCATTTGCAAACCAGAGAACAATATTTTTTTAATTTCCTGCTCTTCTCTTAATTTCAAGCCTAATTGCATTACTTCTTCAAATACATCTCATGACTAGCCATATCATTGTTTTATTCATCCAGTAGACTTTTCCAGAAGATATAAATTGTCGCTTTTTTTGTTCTTTCTTCCTTAATGTGTACCATAAAGCAATTCACTTATGGCGCTTTTCCACTGCATAGTACGGCACAGCACGGTTCAGTACAGCTCACCTTGGTTTGGCTCAGTTCGGCTCGTTTTGCGTTCCAACTGCAGTTTAGTACCGCTTTAGAGTGGGCGGATTATTCACGTGTCGTTATAGTTGCGCCGCCTCTACTGCCGTGACACCGTGGAACTTTTATAACAACACGCAGACAACGACAACACTTTAGTTCAAAGACACGCAAGGGTAAGCATCTAAAAAAAGCACATCACTAGCTAACTTTTATCACTGTTGCAAAGCATAAAATGAACTTAACTGCCAGTGTAACATTAAAATGCTGATTCTGTATATTACAGATCATCCACATTTTGCAAAAAAGTCGCCGCAACAGACCATCTGTTTGGACATTTAACCATGCTTCAGAGTGGTGGGATGTGATTGTTCCCGGTTTCAACTTTCGAATGTCTGAAGAAACATTCATCCACTTATGCAACAAACTGCGTCCAACGATGGAGAGACGGGACAAAAAACTTCCGCGTGTGTGTACCTTTAAAGAAAAGAATAGCCAGTGACGCAGTAATGACGATTTTCTCCGGCCAATCAGTGACCAGCAGAGTTTACACGTCACGTTTTGGTAACGGTTTGGCGCGCTTGGAACCTCGGCTGAGGTGGTACTAAAAAAAGGACCAGGTACCAGGTACTGTTCCCAGTGGAAAACCCCCCAAAAGTGAGCTGAACTGAACCGTGTCGTGCCGTACTATGCAGTGGAAAAGCGCCATTTGTTTCCTGTCCCTAAAAAAACATTCCAAAATTATAAAAAACAAAATCACTTATGTCAGTGGTGCTCGTGTTCAGTTTGGGGGAGCACTGTAGCTACAGGTTTTATTCTAAACAATTTTAACCTCTATTTGATATTACTGGTTAATTAGCTGCCGTTTTTCTTCCTCTATTCAGCATTAAGGAAAATGTAGTAGTGCAAGATTTACATACATAAGAAACGTTTAGTTGTTTTTTTGCTATAGTTTTAAATATTGTATGCTCTATTGCCATTTTCCTATTCACATGTTTTCGGAGGTGTTTTTAGTCTCTTTAGTTGGATCAAAACACACAAGGGCTAAAAGGCTGCATCTCCTTCAGTGTCTTGCACACTAGTTAGTAAATAACAGCTTAAATAACCAGATCACCTGGAAAAGTGTAAGGCAGATGATGATGATGATGAATATTTAAAAAACTAAGATTAAACACAAAGTTATTCCCATGGAAGATATATAGTATAAATACTTGTTACAATCCATAAAAATTAAGCAGACCCAGTTTTGTAATTTCTAAATTGACATCAAAATATAAAAAATTTAAAAGTAATAATTTAATAAATAATTAAGGTGAGTTCAGTTGAAAGCACGGGTTGATTTGGATGAATACAACCTCTGGGTTAGGGTACTGCATCTTCGGATTGCACTGTCCAACACTGTGTTTGCCCTGTCATGTAGCTTTACAGTGAAATAAAAGAAATGTTACAAGCAACCTTAACTTAGCCATAACTTAAACTTAATCCATCTTATTAAAAGGACAAGCATCTGTGTGTCCGTCCAGTTGCTATGTCTCTGCTATCCATCAGATGGCATATCACCGACATTAGCACTGCTTTTACGAATGGTACTAAATGGTATGTAAGAGGGACATAGCAGCTGGACGGACGAACTGCACTGCAAATGTTAACGCTGAGGTCTACATGGTTTACTTAGATCTCGACATGTCTTAGATGGTTAGCACAACTATGATACAAGAAAGCTGCAAAAAAGATTTGGGGTTTCTACTATAAAACTCTGAATATAGGATGTTCATTTTATTGGAATTCTAGGTATGCCATGTCGGTCAGTTTTGCATGGTTTTCACCATTTTAATTGGATCTAAGTATAGGGTGGTCCAGATCTAATTATGCAATTTTCATTACGCTATAACTTATTAAGTTTATTACATAGAAAATCACCCGAAAAATCCCGGACCATCGAAAAGCGTGCAAACTGACGACATGAAGAATTGTCTTCGCACCGAACTGGAATCATCCCCGCATAATTCAAAGTCATCCAGATGATCCGGATCTGCATAATAAGATCTGGACCAACCTGTAGTTACCATGTGCCAGATGTGACTGGCATTTGATTCAAACACTGGCACTCACTTGTCCATTGGCTAATTCTTGTCAGCTGTAGTGAAAGCTAGAAGCCCCACTTGCCCTCTCCCATCAGAATCTGAGAGTCCTAATTTAACAGACACACATTGTTCTTTGAAAACAATGAAAAATCTAAAAAGAGATCTCCTTAATATCTTTTGGTTGTTCCTAGTCAGCAATGATATCAGAAATAAATAAAAAGGAGACATTTTCTTTTGTCTCCTGCTTCTCAGATTTTTCACCTGAGAAAAAAATTCCCAGAATTCTCACCAGTGTCTCCTCTTAACTTTCAGCAGAGATCTCAGCAATGTCACACAATGGGCTCTCTAAACATTTTTTTTTCAAATTTATAGTATTTGCATTGTGTACTCCTTAATATAGTGAAATGTATTGACGGTTGTACTAAAACACTTTACTAGGATTACAAAGCTGTAGTCCTTGCTTCTGAATCATCCTGTTAGCTGTTCTAATTTATATTGCTGTTCACCAATTAGGTCATGCTCATTCTGGTCAAGACTTTGGACTCAAATCCTGAGGTTGTGGTTTCAAATCCCACTCCTGACACCACTGTGTTACCATGAGCAAGTCACTTCATCTGCCTGTGCACCAATTGGAAAAACAAAAGAAATGTAACCGATCTTATCTCACATGTTGTAAGTCACCTCGGATAAAGACATCAGTCCGGTAAAAATAGAAAGAGATCCTACAAAATATCCCATACTTTTCAAACCAAATTCTCAATTTTGACTCCTTTTACTTCAGTTGTATCTCATGTCTCCTTTTTGACTAAACTAAAGCTGTTTTCCTAAGGTATTTTAAGAGAAACATCTGTGACAAAGTTGATTCTTAAATGAAATGTAAATGAGACTCTCTGTTAAATCTCATGAGCCATCAAAGATTAACCTTTGAGCGGTAAAATTTTCCTGTGATCTAGGATTTACATTTTTTTCAGTTTAACCTCTGAATTAACCAGGCAATTTATTTGTGTTATTGGAATCATTAACATTTGAAAGAAATATTCTTTCAATGTGAGGTATATGAAAAATTGATGCATGATCTGACAACTGCACAACCAAACCACATTGATTTAAATCTCTAAAAGCTCCCCTGTAAAGAAAACCTCCAAACTTCAGGAATTTTATAATATACATATTTTAAACAAAAAATACAACACATTACAAAGGCATGCAGATAAGGTGAATATGGGTTTCTAAACTGGCCCTAGTATGCGTTTGTGTGCGAGTGTGGTCCCTGCAATGGCCTGGCACCCTGTCCAGGGATTGTTCCTTGCTTGCACCCGTCTTGGGTGGGATAGACTACACCTTCCCCACAACTCTGCCCTGGACACATGGGTATTGAAAATGGAGGGATAAATAGATAACACCATAAACGATCTGTACTACATGTTGATGTATTTAATAATGTGTTCACTTTTAGCTAAATAATTTAATTACACGGCCACAAAAAGATGAACCCAAAATTACAATGAAAATCCCCGTGGTGATTCTCCTCTAAAAAATGTCTTATTCCTCCTTTAACAGGCCACACGGATTCTGCTGACTAATTGAGATCAATGCCAGCTGTCTGCCCCTTAACTATCCTACAGCCTTAATGAAGATACCACTGGGAGCTGCTTATCAATTAACAGTTGTTACAAATTAAAAGTAATTGTACGGACTTCATAAATAACCCAACCCTTGGGGCACACATTATGCAAGGAAAAAGAATGAAGTATGTTTCTTTGTTTATTTATTCAATGTATGGGAATTACTTTTTAACCAACTACCTTTCTATATTTGCTCTCCATAAATAACACTGTTGTTTTCTTCTTTTTGTATTTGACTAAAAAAACTAAATTTAACAACAACCCATCTAGCCAAAGATAGCACAGTGGTTAGAACTGCCGCTTCATAGCTCTGGGGATCCATATTCAATCCATGGTGTGCTCACTGTCTCAATGGAGTTTGCATGTTCACATGATTTTTTTTTGGGGTGCTCCAGTTTCTTCCCATATCCCAAAGAAATGCCATTAGGTCTTGTATTGTTTCTAAATTGGGATGATAGTCATGTATATTCACTTGGATATGTCCTCTATTGCAGATTTCTGCCATTGTGCCCTGTTTAGCCAGCAAAGGATGTTCTGTGGATCTGCAGGTCAATAGCATGAAACAAGATCTAAGTGGATTGATAATCAGACCACTTTATTTTATTTCAATGTATCTAAAATATTTATATTGAGTATACTGTGCAATAAATTAATTAAAGGGATACTTTGATTATTTTCTTTTCACCTGCTAAAATATTGGTCAGGATCTAGGAGAAATTAACCTTAACTTGCTAGAAAAAAATTCAGTGGAATTTTTAATGTCTCTGTTGTGCTCCCCCATTGACATATGAGGTGAACCTAATTATGAAAAGCAGCATTCTCCTTTGAAACGTTGGCGAGATCCTTAACACCTGAATCCCAATGTAGTTGCTCTGAAAAGCCTCATTCCCAAATTCCACGCCTCTAGCATTTGAAGAATTATCAAGTCTAAGAGAGGAGAACTGGTTACTGACATGTAAGAAATAAAAGAAACTATTTGCATCTTAGAAAAAGTTACCAGCAAGGGAATTTGAAAGCAATATGCAATAATGGTTTCAGTTAAATATGGCTCGACGTGGAAGCTCTGAAGACTGTGAGGAATGTAAAATCAGGCAAAAAGTAGTGAAAAATTGAATCAGAAGATAAAAATATTCTACTTCCAGGAGTTTTTAATAACTGAAACTTTAATTATAACAGGAGTATAAGAAAATATTTCTATTCTGTGTTTACGGCAGCAGTCTCCTTTTCCAATTAATGTGGAGCAAACCAAACTCTGCACTAGCCTCCTTAGCGTTACATTTTTTCTCAAAAAAAAAAAACGTGTAAAAAGCATTACATTTTTTGGCTTGAAAAATTGCATATTTATTCAATTTGATCTTTCTACTGTATAATGTGCAAAACACCAAAGTATAAAATCAGAAGTTTATAAAGTATAATAATGATACAAATAATAATGATGAATAATAATAACAAAAATAATGCTAATACTGTATATACTGTCAATACGTGTTGTTTGTGTGGTATATCTTGAAGCACGTAGAAATGCACAATCCAGCATCACAACTGGGACAATAATAGCGTGACTCCTTGCAGCTTTTCTTTCCAGACTGATCAGCTTTTGGACAACACACTACTCTTTTGCAACTGACACAAGCATCACTTTCAGATTCATGAGAATAATTTTCAATTTCACTCTCCATTTCAATTTCACTGCCTGAAGACAGATTCACTTCGTCATCACTGCTCATATTACCATCAAGAGCGTGCAACACCAGGGCTGCTGAAAAATGTTTCTTACGAGACGCCATCATGAGGCTTGAAGAAGACGTGTCTGCACCATCATCAGGGTAACGCTCGGGCCTGTCTCTTACGCAAGACACGCCGATATCATTTCCCAAGCAACACTTGGCGCTAAAACTGTTGCCACTTTTACAGCCCAAGCGATCCTTGGGTCCAATGCTTATGCGAGATGCGTCAATACAGTTGCCCGGGTGATGCTTGGTACGAACGCTTTTAGCACTGGTTTTACAGCCCAAGTGACGCTCAGGTCTAACGCTAAGGAGGTTAAACATACATTGACTGATTTCATTAAGTACTGTACATATGTGCTTCCCTCATAATTTACTGGTTAATCAGTGATATGTGCATGCAATACAGATGCCAGTGGAGGAGGAGGAGAACAACATGCAACACCAAGGTCTTGAATGTTCACTTGGATTGAGATCTGGAGACTGAAGAGACCCCTAAATTAATCTCCATTCATCTGCATGTTCCTAGAAAGATTAATATGTTGAATGAGGTCATTCAAAGATATTTCCATAAAGAAATGTATCAGCAGTAGGGATGAGATTTCCTTGAGTGTTCGTTTGTGTCAAGCAAACCAATAAAGTTAGTCAACCACAACACCCAGGTCATTTGTCCACCCTCAACAAATATTCCTGTAATCTATCAGAATGGATCCATGAACTAACCCCTAATGTTTTTCTTTCCACATTCTCTCTCTCTCCCCATGTTCATAATTGAAGTGGTTACAGTTGGTCAGTCTAACCACATTTTATAAGCATTATGTTTGCATGCCATAATCACCTCCTACAAGGTCCACCCCGAAAGACTAGATCTACCTACAAGAAACAATTCCCATATAAATCCCACTTAATAACTAGAGACTAATTTCACTGATGAATAAATGTTTTACCAGGAAAAATTAGACACTAATAAGGCAAGTATAAAGAAATAAATTCAATAATAATTAAACAATAAAATTAAAGGAATTTAAATAACAAATAGACTAATGATTAATACTGAAAAGACAGACTCCAGATAGAAAACAATAAACTCAGCTCAGCTCTAAATGCATAAATACAGAAACGAGCAAAACAACCCCAAAAAGGGAAATTTTAACAAATTCAGCAATTCATTTTAGAAATCATCCTTATTCTAGGCAGGGACAACTGAAGAGTACAAAGCAGTTCATGGGACCAAGAGGAGAGAGAAAAAAAAAACCCTAAGGCGTACCCCAGAAAGAAGAAGGAGGAGGAGGAGGAGGAGGAGGGGAGGAGGACCGCCATCAAGATGGATTAATTTTCAGTACCTCAGAGAGCAGCCGAGGCCTGCATTGGCCTTTTTATTATGCCTCAGGTGGCACACACTTGAGTAATTGGTGATAATTGGAGGCCCCACCCAATTCTTCATTGAAAAAAGGGGAAAATAATTACCAGCTTAAAAAAGATCTCACCAGCTTCACCGTGACATTCTACACGGGTGTGCAATAAAGCTGCCTCACCTCACCTTTTGTTTTACTCTTTTCACACCAACTACAAAGCCTTGTTCAAAGCTAAGTACAGTCCATTCGGCCACAGAATTGCACTACCT
Organism: Polypterus senegalus; assembly: GCF_016835505.1. NCBI lineage: Eukaryota > Metazoa > Chordata > Cladistia > Polypteriformes > Polypteridae > Polypterus > Polypterus senegalus. The sequence goes on from NC_053167.1 coordinate 73,861,235, forward strand.
GCCTGTCTACTTTCAATAGCTTATTAGTACATGTGATGCTGTGATAGACTTAGTAGTCAATTGGTTGCTTATTGTTGTCTATAAGACAATTTATAAATCAGTTTTGTATACAGAAAATAATTAAAACAAAAATATCAAATAATCTTTAAATGGCAGTTACAGCAAGGAAGAAGTTTAAGCTCCACATTAAACCTTTTCACAGTTTATTCTTCTTTTTGTACTGTAATTCCAATTAATTACAATTTATGTGTCAGATTAGGAGAACTTGGTGAAAGAAAATCAGAATCAACATTTTTCCAGTCTTGTAAAGCCAACGGTCATTTGTACAATTCCAGGACCACCTCTCTACTTCTGCATTGCTCACAGTTTTACCATTACATGTATGTCAACACTTTGTATTCTGTTTCAATGGCACATAACTAGCAGTTTGACTCTGAAACTTATTATTTGACTTGAACAGTGAATACACCAGAGAGATTTAGAGTTTCTAACAATTCCACTTCAGTATGCTCTCTATACTTTAAATATATCAAGAGATCAGGACCCAATATGAACACAAAAAGTATATATTCTGTTGTGTTACAGCAAGGATTGTTTCCCTGCCTTGCACTCATTCTGTGTTTTATTGTTGTTATTATTATTTGTAAATTTAGTTTGCTCCTTTTTATGTCATTTCTGTTAGCTTTGTTTATAATTTATTATTTATGTACCACCTCTTTAAATGTTGTTTGCACTCTGTTGGTGGATCCCAAAGAGGTGGGCCACCCTGACATCACTGCTGCTGGGTCCTCCTTCTGACTTCATAAGTCTGCCAGAAAGAGAAGACAAAGCAGTGGATCACTGAGTTTGTAAAGGAGCTTTGGGAGTATGCTTAATCCTTTTTTGTGACTTTTTAAAATTATTTTTTTTTTTTGTGAATTTCTTATTTTATTTTCTTGGATTCTGCCTTCAAATAATTATTTTGGACTTATTCACTTTAGACTACCTTTTTGGCAAATCTTTTTTGATGTTTTGATCATTTTACTCTATTTTTTATTTTGTTAAATAAGTATTGTTTTTATAAAGATTGTTTGCGGGGCTTGCCTCTACAAGTCAGAGTTGGATGGTTTTCTTTTTCTTGTTAGGCATTTTGAAAATGTATATTTTTAACTGATTACTCTAATACTCCATTTTTACAACTATCTAGGCAAGTGCCTGTAGGTAGAAGTTTAGGGATTGAACGGCTTGGGTGAGCCTTTTCTGGGTCAGTGAAGGTTCTTATAGTCTTTTGGAGGCCATAACTTAATCTTTTCACCAGGTTTGTCACTCCATGTTACAACATACCATAACTAAGTGTATTGCTGCACTATCATAGTTTTAACAGTGACATGGGGGATTGGTCAGAAAACAGCGCATACTGGTACTAGCCTGAAAATGTAATTCAAGATATCTTGAAATAACTTCCTGTGTATTTTGAGATACATATTCAGATATCTTAAAATACATCCATAGGCATTTTTAGATATCTCAAATACATTTCGAGATATCTTAAAATAGACAGGAAGTGATTTTGAGAGACCTTGAAAAGTATCTGAGATATCTTGGAATGCGCAGGAAGTTGTTTTGAGATATCTGACAGCGTATGTGAGATATCTTGAAATATACTGAAAGTTATTTTAAGATATCTGAAAATACATTACAGAAATCTCAAAATGAATTTGAGATATCTTAAAATGACTGGAAAGTTGTTTTGAGATATCTTGAAACTTGCTCCACTTGACATATTAGAATGTACAGTATTTCAAGATATCTCAAATACATTTTCAGATATCTTTAAAAGGACGTGAAGTTATTTAAAGATATCTCAATAGCATTTTCAGATATCTTAATATCTATAATACAATTTAAGATATCTGAAATACAGTACATTTTAAGATATCTGAGAATCACTTCCTACTAAATTTAAGATATTTCATATATATTTCAAGATATCATATATTAAACAGGAAGTCCTATTGAAAATAATAAGCAATTTTACAGGAAGTGATTTTGAAATATTTTGAAATGCATTTAAGATATCTTAAAATGCATACAAGGTCAACTTAAGATATCTAACAATTCATTTGAATTATCTGAAATGCAAATGCAGTTATTCTTAGATATCTGAAAATGTATTTTCAAAATTAATTGCAGATACTGTATATTAAAAAGTAAAGGAAATCATTTTAAGATATATCAAAATGCATTTCAGATATTTTTAAAAGTAAACTACATTTTAAAATATCTGAAATGCATTTTTGAGATCTCTCTAAATGTTCATTTGGCTTGCCATAAGATCAAAAACCATCCATCCATCCATCCATTTTCTAACCCGCTGAATCCGAATACAGGGTCACGGGGGTCTGCTGGAGCCAATCCCAGCCAACACAGGGCACAAGGCAGGAACCAATCCTGGGCAGGGTGCCAACCCACCGCAGGACACACACACACCCACACACCAAGCACACACTAGGGCCAATTCAGAATCGCCAATCCACCTAACCTGCATGTCTTTGGATTGTGGGAGGAAACCCACACAGACACGGGGAGAACATGCAAACTCCACGCAGGAGGACCCGGGAAGCGAACCCGGGTCTCCTAACTGCGAGGCAGCAGCGCTACCACTGTGCCACCGTGTCGCCCGGCAAACATATAATACAAAATTAATTTAGGTAGAACCAAAAAAAAGACAAACATTCTCAAAAACATTGTGGTAAACAAACAAATCTGTAATACATAGTGTCATGTGCATGGGAGTTTTGAGACTTTTACAGGAACTGATTCTGCGGGTCCATTAGGGAAAGGGTTGGAGTGTGGCACCAGCACTTAGGAATCTTCCTCTGGAGTTCAGGACAAAGGCCTGAATGATGAAAAATAATCACACTTCTAGTCCTCCAGCATAAAAAGACTGCCATATTGAAAGCTGACATTCACTTTGGAGCCAGCAGTCATTGGAGGCACTTGAGAGAGAGTCCCAACAGTATTTATAACCAACTTCTTTTTTTGCTTTAAAACGTAGCCTGGTAAATAGTTATTGAGAAGGGATTGACTCTGGTACCCCAGCTCATCTTACATTGTCATGTCTCATTACTTTCACAATAGCAACAAAGGTCAACAAAGCTAATGCTCTGACATTGATTTTGTACTGACTGGTTAATATGAACTAGTGCAAAGGGTGTACTGTAGACTTATGAATGAGGGCAGTGGTGGACTGCTGTAATAAAAACGTTGCTTTCCTTCCTTGAACCTAACACCACTGAGACAGGCTTTACTGTAGCTCTGTTTAACTTGTCAGTACAAAAAGTGGATTCAGATACATGATGAACTGACAATCTTGAGCAGCAATTTTAAGTTCAGTTAAGTTCAGTTCTGAGCCCCCCAGTAGCTACAGGTTTTCATCCCAGCCAGTTTCATAATCACCGAGACATTTTTCTGTGTAATAAATCTCATTACTAAATTACTTGACCCTTTTTCTTCTCTTATTTTGTAGTCAGTAAAGTTCAGGACTATGCACATTTTTAAGATTTTTACTTATTTGTGCCATCGCTTAAAATACTGTTCTGTAGAAATAATTTTAATTATTTTTTTTCTGTGAAGTTTGTTATCTTAATTGTATCAAAATACTGCAATTAATTAAGAGCAGTGCAGAAGGAAGGGCAATGACTCTGAATCCTAAAGGGCAGCAGCAAGTTCAGTGTTACCCCTTGTATGCTTATTAAGTAATGACTTAAACAACAAAGACCAAATTATCAAAACAGCAAGAAGAACAAATTCATCCCTCTAACACACATAAATGCTTGCCTCATTCAGCACAAAATAACATAATGAGCGAGTAATTTCTGGATTGACATAAGAAGAGACAGAAAAACAAAGATATCTTCCTTAATTAGTGGATGGTTCCACTTTAAAGAGGAAAAGGAATGGTGGGTAAAGCCTGCAGCCATGGGGGAAATTTCAACTAATCTAGAGGAAAAGGCAAAAAGTCATATTTTCACATATTTATCAGAATACTCAGAATGAGGATTTGTCAGCTTTTCGTTATAAATTAGTTTGAAAAAATGCTATAAAACTTTTGTCTTAAATGTATCATTTGTTTATCCACACTACATTTATTTTTCACAGGTAAATTATTCAGCGTTTCTCAAAGTCTGTTTTCAGAAAATCTCTTTTAAGTTCAGATTTTTTAGAAGCACACAGAACCACTAGCTACTGTACAAATTTAGGTTTATTTTTAGGAATCCAAAATTTTGGACAAAGTGGACAGCGCATTTCCCATCTTGAATAATGACAACCCACTGACGTCATATGACACAACTTCCATTTGTGGAACATTACTAACAGGATGTTATGCCTCAGCCAGGGTTCCTCTATTTTTTGCTGATGTATAGATGCTGCCTTTGTTATGTTTAATGTGTTTTGAGGTGTTCCCTCAAGAAGTGGCCAATCACCACCTGGAACTGACGTCCACCCTGTAAATCCAGATGGTCTGCAACAATTCCTGGTGGTTCATTTCAAATGCACTTAGAAATGGTGAGTTCTTGCACTTTTGTGCATTTAAATATTTATTTTATATAGATTCTACAAGGCCCTTTTTGTGCTGGGGTTTTTGATTGAATTTCCCCCTTTAATGGGCATTTCTGGAAGTATTTTTGCAACTCTTTGTGACTTAGGTGCTTTGGGACTCCTTGTCACAACCCAGGAGTATTACACTTCTGGTCAAACGTTTTAGAACACTTCAGTTTTTCCAGTTTTTCTTCAAATGTAATCAGTTTAAATGCCATGAATGACCTAACATGGTGAAAAGCAGTAAACTGCCAGGGGTTTAAATTTAAAGTTCAAGTTAGCAAAAACTGAAAAAAGACAATTTCAGAATATTACAAATGGGCCTTCTTCATGGAACAACTAATAGGTTACAACCTACAGATGTTCTGCAGTAATTAAAGTAAATTAAGCCTTGCAAGTTGAAACAAACAATTTGCACAGGTGTCCCAACTTCTGTTAATTACTTAAAAACCCTTTGTCTGTCTTAAAGCAGAGTTGGAGCAGACTGTGGAACTACACCCTTTGAATTACCACTTGGGCAGTATTACACTTTAGAAAATTGTAACATTCCAGTGATAATGACAAGAAAACAGCAATAGACAAATGAAATGAGACAGAACATTATTAACCTTAGAAGTGTAGGCTTTTCATTTAAAGAAAATGCAAAAAAATCAAAGTGTCAGTGAGTATGGTGTCCTACACAATTCAAAGGCAACTGGAAGCTGGAAGAAACTCCAATAGGAAGAGATCTGGCAGACCCAAAGTCACAGCCCAGTCAGAAGACAAGTTTCTGAGGGTCTCCTGCTTACATGATATGTGCATCACAGCACAGCAGCTTCAAGTACAACTTAACAGTGGTCGAAAACAACAAGTCTTAGTTTCTACTGTGAAGGGGAGACTTTGTGCTGCAGGTTTGACAGCGTGAGTGACAGTAAGAAAGTCATTCCTTAAAGGAGAAAATAAGAAGCTGAGGCTTGCCTGGGCCATGAAATACCAGCTATGGACTTCTGCAGACTGGAAAAAGTCTTATGGATCAATGATTCAAGATTTGAAATGTTCAGTTAATCACACATGGTGTTTGTAAGCTGTTGAGTTGGTGAAAGGATGGTTCCTCGGTGTGTGACACCAATTGTCAAACGTGGAGGAGGAAGTGTGATGGTCTCATGTTCTTTTGCTGAAGGCAGAGTTGATGATTTGCACAGAGTGACTGGCATTCTGAATCAAAAATGTTACCACAGCATTTTGCAGTGCCTCACAATACCTTCTGATCTGCGTCTAGTAGGTCAGGGTTTCATCATACAGCAAGACAATAACCCAAAACATACTTCCAGGCTATGTCAGAACTAAACATTAAGCTGTGTGCATTTCCATAAAAACTGGAAAATATGAGGTGTTCTAATACTTTTGATCAGTAGTAGTTCACAACAAAAATGTTCAAAATGGTGTTGTGTATATATCAGACTGAGAAAATAAAATGGCAATGCAAAAAGCTAAATAATGTAATATTAAAAAGAAATTAACCATCAAAACTATTTTAAATCAAAAGAATAAGCTTATAAATGAATTTCAGCTGAAAATACAAACTTTTTTGCACTATGTATGATATTATATTGTAAAACATTTGCATTTTCCTACATTGATAGGTCCAATTTGAAGGGGAGTCAATGCACAAAGTCCAGGTCCATAACACAGCCCAGGAGTAGCCAACCTAGAAGAATAGTGAACAATGAGGAAACATTAAATAATTCAAAAAGTCTTGAACAAGCTTCAGAAATGAACAAACACTTGGAAAATGTAGTTCAATGTAGAAAAGTGCAAAATGCTTCATTTGCAAAAGGAACATCACTTATAAATACAAGATAGGAGACACTGTCATACAGAAAGTAGCCTCTGAAATGGTTTTAGGGATTTATGTTGAGAAAACATTTTACCATCAATTCCAATGTTCAGAAGCGATTAAAAGGCAAATTAAATGTTAGGTTGTATCGTAAAAACTAATGAACATAAATGGATGGGCATTATGCTTGGACTATATTATGCACTACTGAGACCACATCTGGAGTATTGTGTGCAGTTCTGGTCACCACAGAACAAGAAAGACATTGCAGCACTTGAAACTGTGCAGAGGAGAGCAACCAAGTGCATCCTAGGATTTAAGGACGTGTCCTACTCTTACAGACTCCCAAGAATGAAATCTATTTAGTCTCAAGCAGAGGAGACTGCATGGGGACCTAATCCAGGTCTTCAAAATTGTCAACAGCATTGAGAAGGTTGAAAATGAAAGGGACGTACTGTAAGTTCTGCACTCCTCTCTGGCAATGACAGAACACCACTGTGTTTAAGCCAAGAAATGTCATGGGTTGTGGCTCTGAAAATAATGTAGTATACAGAAATAGAAATATTGACAGTCTTGAAAGAGCGGTAAACAAGGAAAGTGACAGCCATCTGTAACACATGTTCTACTAAGCCATGGTGATCTGTTCAGAGGACCTCATGGCTGGACCAGTTTTCATTCGGGTATGAGCAGAATTTTAGCTGAGATTGAAACTCTGCTATTTAAAGCCTACTGAGAGCTCTGGGTGTCAAGACACAACTGTATATACCATGGGTCCCCAACTCCGGGACTGGAGGACCACAGTGGCTAGTGGTTTTCATTCTAACCCTTTTCTTAGTTAGCAACCTGTTTTTGATGCTAATTAACTTCTTTTCAATTTATTTTAAATGACTTGTTTGTTCCCGTGAATTTCTTCATCGTTCCTCTGAATTGCTTCATTTCTTTCCTTAAATGGCACCCAAACAGAAATGAAATGTGAAGTGAGTGAGCCAACAGAAGACCAGCCAAGTCAGGGCCTCAAACTCCTACCAGTTTTTATTCTAAGCATTTGCTTAATTAGGCGCTGATTCTTTTTGTTAATTAAACCCGTTATTTAATTCCATGGCTTGTTGCTGCTCTCATTGTGTAATATACATTTCTGAAATTGTTGAATTTCTCTTTTCTAAGAAAACTTTTAAAATGTTTTGGGGACCTGAGTAGATCAACATTCTTGAGACCTTATGATGGACACAGTTTGCTGGTCATTTTGTATCAAATTATTTTTTGGCTGCTAATAAAGGAAAAAGAAACAGTTAAGGGATCTGAGTCTGAAAGAGCAAGTCAACTAAAATTAATTCAAAAGAAGCTGAAGAGTTGTGAGACCTCTGATATATATGTATATATACACAGCACACATGCACATACACACCCGCATATATATATATATATATATATATATATATATATATATATATATATATATATATATATATATATATATATATATATATATTATTTGTAGCGTGGCAAATGATGAGGCAGGGCAAAAGCCAAATGCTTGAGGTGTCAACTAGGGAAAACCCTGTTTAATTCCAACAACCAAAAAAAGAAAAACTGTAGCAAAAAGCACACACTTGTATGCGCTCTTAGCTTGGGATAATACCCTTGAATCAGTGCTCCCTCAGGGTCTCTCTCAAATGTTCATTATTGTGTTCAGGTCTGAAATGTGATGCTACCTTCCAAGAATACCTCCCATTTATAGTGAGTGGATTGGAAAGGGGGTTGCTTCCTTGCACTCAAGGGGCAGTTTCTCAAGGCTGTGAGGGAAAAAGGAGACAAGACTGTTTACGACAGCACAGCTCCCTTTCTCATCCCATGGTGGTACCACATACCTTAGGTAAGCCTAGAAAGTGTCATGTGTGACAATGTATATATTCATTAGGACTAGATGTTTTCCTCCATGGTTAGTCTACCTTAGCAAAAGATTCATAACACATTTAGATAACCTGGCTTTCACTATATGGTTTTATCTCATCTCTTACATTCCTTTACTTAAATTCTTTAATTTACATGTACCTGTGGGCTGATTCTGGCATTTCCCTACAGTAAGTGTAGTTTTTTTTTTCTTATTCTTCACAAATGCATCCAAGAATGAAATGATTAGCTGGGTGAGAGATATGTTAAGCCACAATAAGACCCTGAGGAATTCTGACATTTCGACAAGTGGTGGTGGACATCCCCTTGCATTTCATCACAAATGTATATGAAGCTTTTTTCACAGATGCCTCCACAACTCATGAAGGCTCATGCAGATGTGTGAAGGGCAAGGATGGAAAGGGATTTGACCAAAGAGCAAATGCAGAAAGCAGTTATTCAGTGTAAATAAAAGTTTATATCTGTATTGGGAAAATAAATCATGCATCACCAGACACTTGTATGGGCTTCTCTGCGATTTTTATAGAGAAGTTTTCAGCATATTATATTATTTAGCTCCTCTGGAGAAAATTTTGTTTTTTCTGCCTCAAGCGAGTGTGTATAGCATTGATGGTGTGTCCACAACAAATCAACAAAGAATACCCAAATGGTGGGAACTTAAGCAATCTTATACCTTTCGCTGCAAGCAGCAGTGCTTCCTGGGTATTTACTACAGCATTCACAGAGCTGATGTTTGCTGTTGCCCTGTCAATTTTCAGAAGTCCATTCCAGGCTAGAAATGAGAAAATGGTACATAAGTCACTTTTTAACTTTTTGAGTGCCATGCCAGTGAAACGCTTTTGCCATAATAAATAATTTGACTGGTGCATTTATCCAAGGTGACTTAGAACATTGAAGTACAAGTTACATTTCTTTTATTTTTTACAGTTGGAGCACAAGTAGGTGAAGTGACTTGCTCATGGTCACACAGTGCCAGGAGCAGGATTTGAACTCACAACCTCAGCAGATGAAATCCAAAGTCTTAACAACTTCATCACACTGTCTTCAGTTTGAAACAAGAATAGTACTGTTAGAATTTCCTGATATAAGATAAAAAAAGAAATGTGACAACCATACCATTGCGGCTTGCTTATTCAGGATTAATAGTTCTGCTATTGTACAGTATAATAATGATAATTTTAATATTCAATAACAAACAAGCTATAGCTTTGCACTAGGAAGCAAATAAAGTGTGTATAGTGGACTTTGCGCTAATGTTTTTCACAAGAAAGTTTAGAGTAGACGACATTCAGTTGGGCCAGGTCAGGGCAGGTTGGGGAGCATGCACTGGTACAGCACATTGCTGCACTCACTACACAACGAAACAGCTCAGGATCCCGATTTGCCAAAATACAACTGAGATACTCACTCACAAGTCAATCATCCATCTACAGTATCAATCTATTTAGTTTAGGGTCACCAGGAATTATGTCCTGTGCTACCAGCAGGGGCAGTTCTGGGCAACCTGCCAGTCCATAACAGTTCACAGAAGCTGGTGACATTTCTTTCTTTGCCTAATATTATGGAAATAACTTTTCCTTTACCATAGCCAAAACTAACTCCTGTTTAACACTTAATATGTATTAATATTTAAAACATTTCCACCCATTTTCTCAATTTAGATAATGCATTGATTGATTTGCTTTGTTGTATATACTGTACAGCGGAACCTCGGTTCACGAACGTCTCGGTACACATACAACTCGGTTCATGACCAAAAAGTTCGCCAAACTTTTGCCTCGGTTCACGACCACACACTCGGTATACGAACAAGCCAGTTTCCCTCTCGGTTTGTGCACGCCAATGATTTCCGCACGTGTTGCATTGTTCTCGGTCAGATTTGCCTGTCTGCTGCTGAGAGAGGGGGAGGGTACGTGCTGCTGTGAGAGAGAGAGAGAGAGAGCGAGAGAGAGAGAGAGAGCGAGCCTGCACGTGCATGCCTGCCTGCCTGCCTGCTGCTGAGAGAGAGAGGGGGAGGGTGTGTGCTGCTGAGAGAGAGCGAGCCTGCATGTGCATGCCTGCCTGGCTGGTTCATAACTGCTGATTACTGTATTTAAGCAGAGCCGCTCCCTGTTCATTGTTCTCAGTCAGACGTGTGTGCTTTATCTGCACTCTCTTTGTGCTCTACAGTATTTTGTGTGCTTTTGCAGTTAACTATGGCTTCTAAGCAAGTGAAGAGTGGTGAGAAGAAAGTTTTGAAGAGAATTGAAATCGAAGTAAAGAAAGAAATTATTGAAAAGTTTGAGCGTGGCGTTTGTGTTACTGATCTTGCCGCCGAGTACAAGAAGTCAAAATATATGATGCAGAAAGAATCTATTAAAGCAGCTGATGTTGCAAAAGGAGTTACAGCATTAACCAGGCAGAGGCTTCAAGTGCTGGAAGAGGTGGAAAAACTGTTTACCAGTTTACTCATTTACCAATTTGAGAACCCTCGTGCTTTTAAGCAGCACAATGTAAACAAAGCCAGATTGCCAGTAATGTGGAGGGCAAACACGAAGGGTTGGGTCACAAGGACTTTGTTTTTGGAATGGCTGCATGAGGCTTTCGCTCCCACCAGCTAAATAGCTAAAAACACCAGAAACCCAAGAAATCACAAGAGAGAAAACACCTGAAGGAAAACATCCCTCCATTGCGGAGCCAGACTCTCCCTCCTCTCCACCCAGTTCTTCCTCACTTCATGCAAGGTTAGTTTTCTTGGTGGTTTATGGTTTTTGTATTTACGGATTTTTCAAAAGTTAATTTTTCAGTTCGTAACGTGAATTGTTGCAATGTTACTTTTCTCTTTTTTCAAATGTTCGTTTTTTCCCTGTGCTTAAAATTCATTTTAAAAAAGTGTTTACATGGAGTGGTTCATAGTGTGATTTGTTGCAATGTTACTTTTCTTGGTGGTTTACTAAATTACAGATTTTTCAAATGTTGCTTTTTTCCCTGTGCTTAAAACTCATTTTTAAAAAAATTGTTTACTGTACAGTATAGTGATCGGGCTGTAAGGCTAATAGCGTGATCTCCTGTACTGTTACTTTTTTGGTTACTTGTAGTTGGTTTTTAAATTAAAGTTCGGATTTGTTCAAATGTTCCTCTCTGTTCTGAGAGAGAGAGAGAGAGAGAGAGCGAGTGAGCGCGTGCTGCTGAGAGAGAGAGAGAGAGCCTGCTCGTGTAGCTAAGCAGGGAGCCTGGGTGTTTTGTGTCAGTGTTATTCAATGTTTTTACATTAGTTTACTATTACTAATGCTATGGTGTAATTAACTATATTTGTGCTTAATCTTTACATATATTTATATATCTACATATATATTTACATACAGGTTGTATGGTGTGGAACGGATTAATTGTATTTACATACAATCCTATGGGGGAAATTGTTTCGGTTCCACTGGCTCCACTGTATAAATATATATATACGAAATTTGGTAGGCGGCTTCTCTGCGCTAACCAAAACCAATGTACGTACTTATTTCAGTGGTATGACGCCACTGTCGGCCACCATATTGAACTTTCCAACGTTACTAATTCTCCAACTTCCCATGTAGGTAGAAGTCTGAAATTTGGCAGGCTCATTCCTTACAGCTTACTTACAAAGGTTAAGCAGGTTTCATTTCGAAATTCTACGCGTAACGGTCATAACAGTCGGCAACATCCGGCATGTTGAACTTTCTTATTTATGGCCCCATCTTCACGAAATTTGGTAGGCGGCTTCCCTGCGCTAACCGAAACCGATGTACGTACTTATTTCGGTGGTATGATGCCACTGGCGGCCTCCATATTGAACTTTCCAACGGTCTTTGTTACTTATGGGCCCATCTTCAAGAAATTTGGTATGCGGGTTCCCAGCGCTAACTGAATCCTACGTACGTACATATACAGTGGTGTGAAAAACTATTTGCCCCCTTCCTGATTTCTTATTCTTTTGCATGTTTGTCACACAAAATGTTTCTGATCATCAAACACATTTAACCATTAGTCAAATATAACACAAATAAACACAAAATGCAGTTTTTAAATGATGGTTTTTATTATTTAAGGAGAAAAAAAAATCCAAACCTACATGGCCCTGTGTGAAAAAGTAATTGCCCCCTTGTTAAAAAATAACCTAACTGTGGTGTATCTCACCTGAGTTCAATTTCCGTAGCCACCTCCAGGCCTGATTACTGCCACATCTGTTTCAATCAAGAAATCACTTAAATAGGAGCTGCCTGACACAGAGAAGTAGACCAAAAGCACATAAAAAGCTAGACATCATGCCAAGATCCAAAGAAATTCAGGAACAAATGAGAACAGAAGTAATTGAGATCTATCAGTCTGGTAAAGGTTATAAAGCCATTTCTAAAGCTTTGGGACTCCAGCGAACCACAGTGAGAGCCATTATCCACAAATGGCAAAAACATGGAACAGTGGTGAACCTTCCCAGGAGTGGCCGGCCGACCAAAATTACCCCAAGAGCGCAGAGACGACTCATCCGAGAGGTCACAAAAGACCCCAGGACAACGTCTAAAGAACAGCAGGCCTCACTTGCCTCAATTAAGGTCAGTGTTCACGACTCCACCATAAGAAAGAGACTGGGCAAAAACGGCCTGCATGGCAGATTTCCAAGACGCAAACCACTGTTAAGCAAAAAGAACATTAGGGCTCGTCTCAATTTTGCTAAGAAACATCTCAATGATTGCCAAGACTTTTGGGAAAATACCTTGTGGACTGATGAGACAAAAGTTGAACTTTTGGAAGGCAAATGTCCCGTTACATCTGGCGTAAAAGGAACACAGCATTTCAGAAAAAGAACATCATACCAACAGTAAAATATGGTGGTGGTAGTGTGATAGTCTGGGGTTGTTTTGCTGCTTTAGGACCTGAAAGGCTTGCTGTGATAGATGGAACCATGAATTCTACTGTCTACCAAAAAATCCTGAAGGAGAATGTCCGGCTATCTGTTTGTCAACTCAAGCTGAAGCGATCTTGGGTGCTGCAACAGGACAATGACCCAAAACACACCAGCAAATCCACCTCTGAATGGCTGAAGAAAAACAAAATGAAGACTTTGGAGTGGCCTAGTCAAAGTCCTGACCTGAATCCAATTGAGATGCTATGGCATGACCTTAAAAAGGCGGTTCATGCTAGAAAACCCTCAAATAAAGCTGAAGTACAACAATTCTGCAAAGATGAGTGGGCCAAAATTCCTCCAGAGTGCTGTAAAAGACTCATTGCAAGTTATCGCAAACGCTTGATTGCAGTTATTGCTGCTAAGAGTGGCCCAACCAGTTATTAGGTTCAGGGTCAATTACTTTTTCACACAGGGCCATGTAGGTTTGGATTTTTTTTTCTCCCTAAATAATAAAAACCATCATTTAAAAACTGCATTTTGTGTTTACTAGTGTTATATTTGACTAATGGTTAAATGTGTTTGATGATCAGAAACATTTTGTGTGACAAACATGCAAAAGAATAAGAAATCAGGAAGGGGGCCAATAGTTTTTCACACCACTGTATACGTCCATAGCCTGTAGCTCGGTCACCGTGTGAGGCGGCGTTGGGTCCCCCATCCCAATGCCTCCCACGTTGTTGGCTGCCTGCCTATATAAGGCCGTCCGTCGCTCCAGTCTCCACATTCCCTTCCTTGCTTCGCCACAGGATTCATGTCTCCCTACTGATAACTACAGCCTTTTTATTTAATCCACAGCCTCTCCGCTGTTTTATTGTTCATTTATTATGATTATAGTTATTGTGTAGGTATTTTAGACTTCTGTTACATTGTTCAGGTACCCATTTCCTTTATCATTCCAACCATACCCCTATTAACATGTCCATCGAGGTGATCACCATCGATCAAAGAACTGTCACTTACCGAGTGGTTTCCATGCCCAGAGATGGCACCTGCCTTTTCCATTCTCTTTGTTACGTATTGCATGGCCATATCAGGCTCACTCTTGATATCCAGAGGAACATTGTGTCTTATGTATTGAATGACTGGGACAGGTTCAAGGTGTGGACTGATGACAGTACAGGAGATAATTATACTACACAGGAGCACTAGAAGAGTGAAATGCTTAAGCCCTTCACCTATGCATCTGCATGTGAGTTGATGGCTGCCGCTGAATTGTTCGGTTGTCGCTTTCAAGTGGACCGAAATGGCCAAATATTTTACACCTTTGGACAACCACCAATGCCTCTTAAACATCTTAGATTGACAGGTGACGATTTCAGTAGTGGACACTTTGATGTTTATGAATGTTTAAACTCTCAAAAGCTGGATGTGAAGTTATTAATGAAACCGGTTGTATACTTACAACGCTTGACAGATGCCGAATGTCACTTCAACACAAGTCCTACAAATACTGTCGTAATTGAAACAAACCATGAAACTCAAACCGATTATAACAGCAGCAATCCAAGCTGTGAGATTTGAAACAAGATTACTTTTCACATGGCCAACTGTACGTTGCATGCTCAAGAGTAAGCTCAGCGCACAGCTTGGTCATATTACAACCGCAGGGCCGAAATGACAATGTGGTCCTTAACAAATAATTATTGGTATATTTTCCCTCAGTTTAAAAAGGTTTAATTTTCTTCTTAATAAAAATTTTAAGGTAGTACTTGATGTCACCTCCGCCACGCCAATGGCTGGTGTTTTTCTAGTATATATATACTGTATATATATATATATATATATATATATATATATATATATATATACACACACAGGGTGGTCCAGATCTAATTATGCAGATCCAGATCATCTGGATGACTTTGATTTATGTGGGGACGATTCAAGTTCAGCGCAAAGATGATTCTTCATGTTGTCAGTTTGCACACTTCTCGATGGTCGATGGGATTTTTCGGGTGATTTTCTATGTAATAAACTTAATAAGTTATAGCGTAATGAAAATTGCATAACTAGATCTAGACCACCCTATACATATATATATATATATATATATATATATATATATATATATATATATATATATATATATATATATATATATATATATATATATACATCCATCCATTATCCAACCCGCTATATCCTAACTACAGGGTCACGGGGGTCAGCTGGAACCAATCCTAGCCAACACAGGGCACAAGGCAGGAAATAAACCCTAGGCAGGGTGCCAGCCCACCACAGGACACGCACACACACACACACCCACTCACCAAGCACACACTAGGGACAATTTAGGATCACCAATGCACCTAACCTGCATGTCTTTGGACTGTGGGAGGAAACAGGAGCACCCGGAAGAAACCCACGCAGACATGGAGAGAACATGCAAACTCCACGCAGGGAGGAATAGTTTACAAAAGACACAATTCAATTACTTGTGTTAAACATTTTGTTGCCTAAACAAGGCAGTGTAGTAAAGTAGTTAAGGCTTTGGATTTCAGCCCCAGAGTTGGTGGTTTCAAATCCCACTACTGAAGCTGAGTGAGGATGAGCAAGTCACTTCGCCTACCTGTGTTCCAATATGAAAAACCAAAGAAATGGAACCAATTGTATCTCAGATGTTGTAAGTCGCTTTGGACAAAAGCATCAGTCAGAAGAGTCTTTTCTAAGCATAAGTAAAAAAAAAAAAAGAAAATCTATTTTATACAACATATTACCTTTGTATTTTCTAGTCACTTTTGCATTTTCATTAGAATACATACCACACATCAATGAGTGGTATGTATATTAATCATTAACATTTCCAAGGACAAAGGCATTATAGTAGTAACAATGGTAATAAAAATAACAAGAATGTAGAATGCCAATTCTGGATTAAAATGTAATAACCTTTTCCTTTGTTTAAGTAAATTCTGTATCGACTTGTACACAGCTCTCAGATACTTGCCTCTTAGCATTTTACCCACCCATTGAAGAATCCTGACTTTTATTGATTTCTTGTATAATTACAACTCTATTTGGCTTCATTCAGACCTCCAAACGTGAACTAAAAACATCCATTGTGCTGGTGTCTTGCTTTTTAAGTAACCTAACATCTGTTTCATTCAAAGATTTTGCCATAGTAGCACTTCAGAAAGGTGAAAATACACTGGCACAACGTCAGACGTACTGCATGCTCTATCACACCTCTGGCTTTAATACAAACTGCCTATTTTAAACTACATTTAAGAAAAGT
Organism: Polypterus senegalus; assembly: GCF_016835505.1. NCBI lineage: Eukaryota > Metazoa > Chordata > Cladistia > Polypteriformes > Polypteridae > Polypterus > Polypterus senegalus. Next base: position 73,877,693 of record NC_053167.1, read on the forward strand.
AAGTGTGAGAATGAAGGCAGCACAAGGAAGTTCATCTCACACTGCACAGAGATTTTTGATGTAAAGAAAGACTACAGGAATAATAACAATAAAAACACAATGGCGGGACTAGAGACTCTCGATTGAATGAAAACCAGCAGCTCTTCAAGACCACAGCAGGCCAACCCTTAAATTAGGACCCGCTTGTGACGTCCTCTCTTTTTCTGTAGGGTAAGTGAGAAGCATGTAGACTGGTCCTGTGTCTAAAAAGAGAAGCCAAGCGGGTCTATGAAGAAGAGAATTCACACTTCAGATCTGTGCAGAAAAAGGCAAACATGCCTGCTCGGAAGACAGCTGGCTTGTAAACTGATTAAACATATGGATGTATGGTAGGTGCTTTGGATCTTCCATTTCAGCTCCTACTGGGTGTATTGCTTTGTAGAGCACAAAATGCAAATATTATTCCATTCTGCCAACACTTCATAGTAATCGTAACATTAAGAACTTAGAAAAATATACCTGTGGCCTGACATTCTGGTGCACTGGGGAACTTTTTAATTTTCATTTTCTTCATCAAAAGATAAAGATATTACATTTTTGTTTTGAAATAATTTTGTAAGAATGAATAATTAAAATATAATATTAATAATACATTTCAATGACATGCATTAACTGAAGAAATAAAAAGCATGTTTTTAATATCATTTTGTAAATTATTTATTTCAAAACTGAGTCCAAACAAATCTGTGGTGGCTTTCATAAACACCAGACTCAAACTCAAATGATTGTTAGCGGTTGGTTGTCAAGGGTCCCTATTACTTAAATGCACCACTTTTTAAAGGAATACCCAACTAAGAGTTATAATCTACAGTATGGTGAAGTGAAGTGAGTGCACATGCAGCTGAAGTGAAGGTGGCCACGTACATTGCTACAATGGTGTTTCACTAACTGGTATTGGGGGTTTGTTTTGCCATCGGGAACGACTACTGGATGTGTAAAAGAGGAAAATACGCAACTTGAAATAAATTGTCTCAATGTATATTTGATACGGTAAATTGTAATGATATCGAAAAGCAAGGAGATTCCTATTTCCACAAGCAAAACAAACACCACACTTCCAGTCATTCTTTGCCATGTCTTAAACACAAATAACACATAACATTATCAAACTCAGTTATTCCAATTCATTGGCAAACCTTTTCTGGGAGGTTCTAACTACAAGGTTTAGAGATTTATAAGGTCAGTACAAAGTACATTGAGGCTTGAACCAACCATGGACAAGGCACCAGTTAACCACAGGACTCACTCGCACACACACTCAACCTCACATGCATGCAACTGCAGTTTAGAATCATTGACTAATCCAATATCTGGGAAACTGAACTACCTGGAAAATAAAACCTGACACAGTGCGAACATGTCAGATATTGACTAGGCTTTGGGATTTGAGCCTTGCATCTAAGTTTACTGCACTAAGTCAAGTGCTACCAGCACTTCAATACGAAACAGAGTCATTTGAAGTGGTGAAATATCTCTGGCCAGAAGCAAACAGGCCTAAAGTAAATGTCTAGTTGTGGACCAAATCGCTACTTTCAAATTAATTAACTTACTTAAAATATTTTGTATATAAAGATGACTTCAGGATGCTGGTCATGATACATTTTTCCAGTCTTCTTCCATCCAATGTCTTTGTTCTTTTGCCTATTATAGTCTTTTCTTTTTATTTTCCAGTTTCCGATATGGCATTATCATTGAACCTTTAAGGCCAGCACCCTGGAATCACCTTTTCTGTTTCTAGTATTTGGCAGGTATTTAATGAAGAAGCCAACAAGTTGTTTGGTCTCAAATTAAAAACTCTGATTTCCTTATCCTCTTATGTACAGTGGTGTGAAAAACTCTTTGCCCCCTTCCTGATTTCTTATTCTTTTGCATGTTTGTCACACAAAATGTTTCTGATCATCAAACACATTTAACCATTAGTCAAATATAACACAAGTAAACACAAAATGCAGTTTTTAAATGATGGTTTTTATTATTTAGGGAGAAAAAAAAATCCAAACCTACATGGCCCTGTGTGAAAAAGTAATTGCCCCCTTGTTAAAAATAACCTAACTGTGGTGTATCACACCTGAGTTTAATTTCCGTAGCCACCCCCAGGCCTGATTACTGCCACACCTGTTTCAATCAAGAAATCACTTAAATAGGAGCTGCCTGACACAGAGAAGTAGACCAAAAGCACTTCAAAAGCTAGACATCATGCCAAGATCCAAAGAAATTCAGGAACAAATGAGAACAGAAGTAATTGAGATCTATCAGTCTGGTAAAGGTTATAAAGCCATTTCTAAAGCTTTGGGACTCCAGCGAACCACAGTGAGAGCCATTATCCACAAATGACAAAAACATGGAACAGTGGTGAACCTTCCCAGGAGTGGCCGGCCGACCAAAATTACCCCAAGAGCGCAGAGACGACTCATCCGAGAGGTCACAAAAGACCCCAGGACAACGTCTAAAGAACTGCAGGCCTCACTTGCCTCAATTAAGGTCAGTGTTCACGACTCCACCATAAGAAAGAGACTGGGCAAAACGGCCTGCATGGCAGATTTCCAAGACGCAAACCACTGTTAAGCAAAAAGAACATTAGGGCTCGTCTCAATTTTGCTAAGAAACATCTCAATGATTGCCAAGACTTTTGGGAAAATACCTTGTAGACTGATGAGACAAAAGTTGAACTTTTTGGAAGGCAAATGTCCCGTTACATCTGGCATAAAAGGAACACAGCATTTCATTAAAAGAACATCATACCAACAGTAAAATATGGTGGTGGTAGTGTGATGGTCTGGGGTTGTTTTGCTGCTTCAGGACCTGGAAGGCTTGCTGTGATAGATGGAACCATGAATTCTACTGTGTACCAAAAAATCCTGAAGGAGAATGTCCGGCCATCTGTTCGTCAACTCAAGCTGAAGCGATCTTGGGTGCTGCAACAGGACAATGACCCAAAACACACCAGCAAATCCACCTCTGAATGGCTGAAGAAAAACAAAATGAAGACTTTGGAGTGGCCTAGTCAAAGTCCTGACCTGAATCCAATTGAGATGCTATGGCATGATCTTAAAAAGGCGGTTCATGCTAGAAAACCCTCAAATAAAGCGGAATTACAACAATTCTGCAAAGATGAGCAGGCCAAAATTCCTCCAGAGCGCTGTAAAAGACTCATTGCAAGTTATCGCAAACGCTTGATTGCAGTTATTGCTGCTAAGGGTGGCCCAAACAGTTATTAGGTTCAAGGGGCAATTACTTTTTCACACAGGGCCATGTAGGTTAAATTTAAAAAACCATCGTTTAAAAACTGCATTTTGTATTTACTTGTGTTATATTTGACTAATGGTTAAATGTGATTGATGATCAGAAACATTTTGTGTGACAAACATGCAAAAGAATAAGAAATCAGAAAGGGGGCAAATAGTTTTTCACACCACTGTAGTTGTTCTTCGTGGCCTTCCCTTTCTCTTTCTATCCAGTTTGCCCTCTTCTCTCAAGACAGAAGGGACACATTTGCAGAAAATCTTCAGTTTCTTGTAAGTCTGTCACATGAAATGATCTTCATTTTGCCAAACAACAAGAGGCTTAGCCATTTTTGAACCCAGAACTGAATTTTAGGAATGCCTGTGCCTTGCAGTTCAAGATTAAGACAATGTACTTGCATTACTGAACTGAAGAGGAGGTTTCAGGGGTGCTAACACAATTACAAACGTTTCTCTCATAACCCAAGGGAGTTTACCATTAGGACACTGAAGGAATAGCTGCTGAAAATTTGGCTTTGCAGTCATATGTGAATAATAAATTATGACTCAGTCATTTCAAGCTGTAATAGCCATTGTCAACACTATTAATGTCTAGGCTGTATTTTTAAATTAATTTACCAGTCACTTGATTAAAAATATACAAATTCCTATCAAAAACATACACATTTCTGGCCCTTTTGAATTTTTGTGCTGTATTTTCTCAGTGTTATATGATGATACTTATAATGCTGAACATGTTTTCGGCCTGAGAGTCAGATGCACAAATGATCAGTACGCCTTCTCATTGTTGTCTGCCACAGGACTGTTTTTGAACAGCTGCATTCTTTCCATTGTAAGCTGTAGTTCTGTAGTCAGGTTAATAAAAATAATAATACATTTTATTTATATAGTGCCTTCCCCATCCTCAATGTTGAAACATAATCCAGGCAGTTAGGCTTCACTTACAGTAAGTGGCTGTTATTTTCTGTTATTTATACTCCTACTGCTGTATTAATTTAAGGTTCTATGGGCCTTCCTGTCTTTTAGTTTTTCAGTGTTTTTTTTCTCAAAGTTTAATCTTTACCATCTATTCCAAATAAAAATAGGAAAAACATTACTTCCTTGTATTAACATGTACAATAACATTGGGATTATGCCTCTGAAAGTGAATAGAAACATGGAGGTGCATTCAAGACATTTTTACGGACAGTGGCCGATGGTCAGTATATCTTATTGTACTCAATGGCACTAGCAGCACATTAGTAGCACACCCAATGTATAAATACTATTGCCAAATTCTAAGGATGAATAATTCCTTTTTAGGGAAAAAGAGCTATCAAGAGACTTAGCTTCATGATATTCTAATAATTTAAGATTTATAACATTAGCAATAATTTTAAGTACTAGGCAAGATATATGTCCAGGGTTATTTATGATCTTGTACTAAGTGTTCTCAGAATAGACAACCACCCAAACCCACTCATCCCTTCCACCCATCCTGTCCTCACCACCAAACCCTGAATTGAATTCAACAGATTTTTGACTTTTATTCATAACCAAGGAGGTTATGTTCAATCTTTATAACACACCGGTGAGGCCTCATCTGGAGTACTGTGTGCACTTCTGATCTCCAGGCTACAAAAAGGACATAACAGTGCTAGAAAAAGTCCAGAAAAAAGTGACTAGGCTTATTCCAGGGAATTATGAGGAATGATTGAAAGAGCTGAGCCTTTTCAGACCTTGTCCACATGTACCCGGGTATTTTTTAAAACATCGCTTTTTGTATGTGTGTTGTCCTTTCATCCACATGCAGACTTCATGAAGATGTTCAGAAATTCCTATTCCCCTGTTTACATGTAGACAGAGATACCTGAGTTTTTTGGCTTTTAACGTCAGAGAGTGCATCAGTATCTTTTTTGGTTGATGTCAGTATGTACGCCATTATCTGATTTGTTTACATAAGGCGATTTTGTGCAATTGCAGTCGTAGCTAAAGTAGTACTAGAGTTAACCTTGTTAATGGGACTTTCTACATGTTTACATTTAAATGTACAATTGCTTTATCATTATATTGAGAGGCGTCAGAATTCGCTACAGAAGTCACTGCTACAGCAAACACTCCAACGACGCAGACCTCTAGTTGGTGGAACAACTTTGACAACAAAGTGGTTGTTGCTGAAGAGAATTTTTGTTTTTAAGGGCATCATTGCTGTCTTTGAGTGAGCTGCTTCACCCACACATTGAAGGAAAGACAACTGTAATGAGACCGCCTGTCAGTATTATCAAAAAAGTTGCCTGCCCGCTCTACTATTTAGCAGATGAGGGGAGATTACGCAAGATGGCAGATACCTTCGGGTTGTCAAGACAGGTGGTTTCTAAAATGGTAAGGCAAGTGTGTGATGCAATTACAGTCCACTTGGGCCTTGTGTATATACAAAGTCCAAAGTAGAAGAACATGTGTCAGGGTTTCACCGGGACTCATGTAGAAAAAAAGCAGCCATCCACAAATTCCATGGATTATTTGAACAGAAAGGGGAGGTTTTCTCTTAACATACAAGCCACCTGTGGTTACAAGTGTTCATTTATTGACATTGTAGTGAAATGGCCGGGTGGTGTTCACGACTCTCGTATTTTTGCAAATTCCATGCTGAACGCACATTTGAAAAAAAAAGAATGCAATGGACATTAATATAAATGACAGTCCCTTTGTTATCTGTACGTGTTTCATGCTCTTGACAGCAGAATTTAGCATTTTCTTGTGGATGGAGATTTTTAAAATAACCTTGTGGATGTGGATGGGATTTTTTTTAAAAACAAAGGAGAAAAACTCCAATTTTAAAAAATATCTGGGTATGTGTGAATGTGGCCTCTGTTTATGCAAAAGAAGATTATGTGAGACATGAATGAAGTGTTTAAAATTATGAAGGGAATTACTGGATTGAGATTGTTATTTTAAAACTAGTTCAATAAGAACACAGGAACAGTTGGAAACGTGTTAAGGATAAATTTTCCACAAACATTAGAAAGTTTTTCCTTACATAATGAGCCACAGACACATGGAATAAGCTACCAAGTAGTGTGGTAGACAGTTGGACTTTAAGGGACCTTCAAAATATGACGATGTTATTTTGGAGGAATTAAGTGGATAGGACTTGTGACCTTTGTTGGGCTGAATGGCCTGTTTTCATCTAAATCTTTGTAATATTCTAATGTATTTTTCAAGACAGTAAGGTGTAGTTAATAGATTCACATGTTTAGAATATCAAGCCATAGTAGCGTTTATGTATTTTTCTTTTTCAGGACAAAAAGAGCAAGACAATGTTAATATGAAAAAAAAGAATAAATGGAAAAAGCCGTGTGAACAGAATGAATAAAAGAGTGGAAACAGAAACAGAAAGATGGCAGTGAGTCTTTCCAGTCCTCCACAGTTGCTATGAGTTTAGGACAAAATGGTAGGTAAGTGGTAAAGACATGGCAGTGGGAGACAGGGTGTCCTGAATGTGGATCTCCTTAGATGGTCATTTTTTAAAGTCAAGTGCAGTCTCTGTTATAATTTAACATCTCTCAAAATCTGCCAATTTTCTGGTAAAATGCATAAAAAAACTTACTAATTAGTTTTGCCCAAGATATTTTTATTCCTCAGGAAAAACACAAAGTTAACAAGACATTCATTAGTGCCTGTTTTGTTTATGTATTTCAAGTAACAATGCCAAAAAACAACACTAAACATTGCTTGCTCTTTTTGGTTTTGCAAAACAAGCTAAACTAAGCAATCTGTCTGCTGCTGTTAGTATAACACCCTTCATATTATTTTATGTGCTTTTAGGTTGCCAACTGAATATCCCTGGGAAAATATGCCTACCAACTCTGCTAGGTGTGCCATGGAACAGGCCAGTGCTATTGTGACACCAGCCTGTGCCGATATACCGGCACTGGGGAAATAATGGAAGATGTGTAACTCATTGTTGTGTGGACACAATGTGCAATCATTTATCTGAGGATTAGATTAAAGCATAAGCAAATATCTGTGCTCAGAAGATGTTGAAGAAAAAAACACTACTCTGACAGTAGATAAAAATCAAAAGGCAATTGACATAAAGTAAGAAGACTTTCTCTCAGCAAAGAGACTGGGACTAATTTGTGACAGGGGTTTCTTTCAAATCTGTTTCTCTATTCAACTCTTCATCCCCAGATAGGCATTCCAGCTAAAGCATTAACTGTATGTTGTGATATTAGATGCTGTATAGCGCCCGACCCGGCACAGATTCACACTCGGGCACGTGTAAAAAGACACAGACTTTTATTTTTCTTCAGCTGGAGGGCACGTCTTCCCTGTGAACCCTCCAGCCACAACACAGTCCCAACACAAATAAAGCACCCAAATCACCACACTCTTCTCCTCCACTCCTCTCAGGGCAGCTTCGTCCAACTCCTCCCGACTCTGGCACCCTGATTAGAGGCTGCAGGCTCCTCTTATAGCCCACCCAGAAGTGCTGCAGGTGCTCGTTGACCTACTCCTGGCTGCACCTCCGGGTGCGGTTGTGTTCCCACCCAGACTGGCTCATTAAGCCATGCAGCTCTAAGCAGCTTCCCCTGGCGGAGGCCACGGAGCCCAACCAAGGTGAGCTCTGGTGTTCCATGCAAGGGGCCTCGACGCAACCCAGGGGGACTGCCACCAAGTGTTCTGGTGTACATAGCGTGCATCCCATGGCTGCTCCCCCAGATCCAGTGTTGAAGGAGTGACTCAGCCAGGCGTAGGCCCCGGCCGTCCGCCACAACATGGAGTAAGTAGCTCAACTGTTCTGGTGCGGCCATACATCGTATTTAGTGTTGATTTCGTTTTTGTCGCGTGTGTGTAGTATGTTAATTTAATTCTTGTCCATCTGAAAAAATACTAATGGGGAACCCTTTGGCTATACGGTAAAATACACCAATACACCAAGTCAGAAAATGTCCGCATGGCGTAGCATCTAGGAGTTACCTTAGTTAACTGATATGAAAGATTGGTGCATTTTACATTTTTTAGTTACTTCATCCAAGAGTCAGTAATCACATTTTTTGTTTATTGAATCATTTTGTAACAATAAGCAGTAAGTCATTCAAAAATAACTAAAAATAAATGTATCTGGAAAGTCATCCAACCATAAAAATAATGCTAAAACTTCCACTGAAAATCTCTAGTCAAAATACACAAGCGACCCCATATAAAAAGGGAATAGCTGCAGAAGAACAAGAAGAAGTAGACTATATTAAATACATGATTTTTAACAGCACCTTGCAACATCATGTAGTTAAAAACGGAGTACAAGTAAGCTTATGATGGCTCAATAGCTTTTGTATACAGAAGATTCCAATGACGTAAAATGGCATTGGTTGATGTGCTGTGGTTTTATTTTTTTTTAATATCAAAATTGCTCCTAAAAAATATTAAAACCACAATAACCACCCAACAAGTATTTAGCACAGTAAGTACAATCCTCTTTTTTTCAACATAGTTATAATACCACACTGCTCAGTTAAACTAAAGGACAATTCATACTGTATGAAGAACAAAGTGAAATGACCAAAAAAAATAACTATAGAAAAAATGAACAATATTAGCATAAATCACAATCAATATTACCTCAAGAAAGAAGAAAAGCACATGAAATAAGTTCCCCTTCTAGCCATTACTATTTGTTAAAACACTAATTTATTAGAACTATCTATATAATTAGGAACTTGGAAAGGAACAGACTTATTGTATAATAAAAATGTTACATTTTTCTTAAAGGTTTAAATTTCAGTCTCAAAAAAGCACAGAAGAAAAAGCAGCTGTTCAGGGCATATCCTAATGTTATACTGCTAAGCAACTGCTCAGCACTGCACAACAAGATGGCCTTCTACTCCGTCCTTGCTATTTGTGGCACGCAGCCCTTTGTACTCCATAGAATATGCTATACTCCGTGCTATAGTTCTTGTTGTACACCCCATGGCTCTGATCATCTGCCCACATATCAACTATAGTTTCCAATTTTAACCCCAAGCTATCTTTATATCACTTAGGGGAGCTGCACCTTTCCCAGGTAATTAATTAATTAATTTAAGCACCCTTTTAGCTACAGGTTGATAATGTCTATAGTACTCTTTAGAATAAAAATGTTCTAATAATGCAGCCATTAGGTTGTTTATACTGCAATGTAAATACTGTTAGTTCAGTCCGTGCTTAATTGAGTGGCGGTTTTAGAATTTTTTTTCCATTCATTACCAGTTAGGTGTGTTCGTCCTCTGGAGTCTTCACTGACCTTTACTGTGTATCCAATTGGCTGACAGATGAGTAAAAGGGAAGATATAAAAAATATTCAAGATGAAATGACTATTTTTGAGGTAAAATTGGAACAACAAACTAATTTGTAGTTGAAGTTGAACAGAATGTTTCTCTGCTTTAAATAGTCAAGTTCACAAATTCACCAATACTTTTCAATTGGAAATTTTGTAATTTCAAAACTTTGTAAATCGCAAGTTGTGTGAGATATCTCAGTGAAAATTGAACTACCTTGATAAATGTTCTTTAAAAAAAAGCATGTCATATTTTTAACAAGATCTGTCCATTTTGGGCCACGTTGTTTCCAGCGGACAGACAGATATGACTACTGCAATAGGTGCTTTGTGTGTTATATACACATGTACCTAAAAATAAAGTAAGTGTTTCTTTTATTTGCATACAGTATTCTGACAATTTATATAATGTTTAACTGGAGTAAAGCAAGGACCTAAGCATTAGAAAAAATGATATTTGAAGCTCTGTGTCAGGGATAGCACAGGTTGAATTCAAGGATACAAAAAAATCAGAGCTCTTGAAAATAATGTGGTACCAGAAATGACTACAGGGATTTGCCAGCAAAGGAACAACAGAATTCTAAATAAATGATTGCCTCACACACAGAATGAAATCACAGATGCCTTTCATCCATCTGGAAAAGACAGGTAAAAAAGGAGGGACCTGACAAAAGGTGGTGTGGACTCACTGCACAGACCGAAAAGGAACTGGGAAAACTGATAGGTTGGTTGGTGGAACATGCCTTCCAATGAGGAAGCAGAGCCTGGGGACTCGGAGGTGGGCTCTCCCATCTCTGGGACTGAGGTTACCGAGGTGGTCAAAAAACTCCTTGGTGGCAGGGCCCCGGAGATGGATGAGATACGCTCGGAGTCCCTCAAGGCTCTTGATGTTGTAGGACTGTCTTGGTTGACACGCCTCTGCAGCATTGCATGGACATCGGGGACAGTGCCTCTGGATTGGCAGACCGGGGTGGTGGTCACCCTCTTTAAGAGGGTGTGTTCTAACTATAGAGGGATCACACTCCTCAGCCTCCCTGGAAAAGTCTATTCGGGGGTCCTGGAGATGAGGGTCCATCAGATAGTCGAACCTCGGACTCAGGAGGAACAGTATGGTTTTTGTCCTGGTCATGGAACAGTGGACCAGCTCTACACCATCGGCAGGGTCCTGGAGGGTACATGGGAGTTTGCCCAACAGGTCTACATGTGTTTTGTGTACTTGGAAAAGGCGTTCGACCGTGTCCCTCGGGGAATCCTGTGGGGGGTGCTTCGGGAGTATGGGGTATCGGACCCCCTGATAATGGCTGTTCTATCCCTGTACAACCAGTGTCAGAGCTTGATCCGCATTGCCAATAGTAAGTCGAACCCATTCACGGTGAGAGTTGGACCCAGCCAGGGCTGCCGTTTGTCACTGATTCTGTTCATAACTTTTATGGATAGAATTTCTAGGCGCAGCCAAGGCATTGAGGGGGTCCAGTTTGGTGGGCTCAGGATTGGGTCACTGCTTTTTGCTGATGATGTTGCCCTGTTTGCTTCATCAGGCTGTGATCTTCAGCTCTCTCTGGATCAGTTTGCAGCCGAGTGTGAAGCGGCTGGGATGTGAATCAGCACCTCAAAATCCGAGACCATTGTCCTCAGCCAGAAAAGGGTGGAATGCCCTCTTATAGGGTTGGGTGCAAGATCCTACCCCAAGTGGAGGAGTTCAAGTACCTTGGGGCCTTGTTCACGAGTGAGGGAAGAATGGAGCAGGAGATCAACAGGTCTCGGTGCAGTGTCTGCAGTGATGCGGGCACTGCATCAGTTTGTCATGGCAAAAAAGGAGCTGAGCCATAAGGCAAAGCTCTCAATTTACCGGTCAATCTATGTTCCTACCCTCACCTATGGTCATGAGCTGTGAGTAGTGACCGAAAGAACGAGATCACAAATATAAGAGGTTGAAATGAGTTTCCTCCGCAGGTGTGCCTGGGCTTTCCCTTAAAGATAGGATGAGAAACTTGATCATCCAGGAGGAGCTCAGAGTAGAGCCACTACTCCTCAGCAATGAGAGGAGTCAAATGAGGTGATTCCGACATCTGATCAGGATACCTCCTGGAAGCCTCCCTGGTGAGGTGTTCTGGGCACGTCTAAATAGGAGGAGGCCCTGGGGAAGACCCAGGACATGCTGGAGGGATTATGTCTCTCAGCTGGCCTGGGAACGCCTCGGGATTCCCCCAGAAGAGCTAGTAGAAGTGGCTGGGGAGAGGGAAGTCTGGGCATCTCTGCTCAAGCTGCTGCCCCTGTGACCCAATCTCGGATAAGCGGAAGAGGATGGATGGATGGATGGTGCAACCCTCAGTTAGGATCTTGAAAGTTGTTGTTCAAGTCATTGCTTTGGGAAAGACAGCAACATTAATAACCTAAAATATGAAGATTTCCTTTCCATAAGTGACACAAGAGTTAGTTATTAGTCTAAAAGATGGAGTTTCATATTCTGGGGAGAATAACACGATTAGTTATTAAGTTACCAAACACCTTGATGTTCCATATAGGTTATGCTACTTGGATTCTCTTCCAAATTATAAAAATTAACAGGTATTATACAAAGTTGTTTTTAATAGGTACTTTACTTTAAAAAATCATGGAAATGGATACACAGTACTTCAACCAAAGACTTTAATCAATTTGAAATCTCTTCAAATAAGTAAGCTTAAAAACCTTAAATATAAATGTATTCAGCTATGATACTGATTATCTCTACATTTTTCCTTTTGTAGGCGCTGAAGTCTTAACCCATTTTGCCTGGCTGAAATTTTCCTAAGCACACTTGTGGTTTCCTCCCACACCCAAAACATGTGACTGTTAAATTAATTGGCAACTCTAAATTAGATTAGTGTAGGAGTGTCACAAGCAAGGAATAGCTCAGGGGGATACTTCCGCTCTCTCCTGTGCCGCCTTGCCTGAGACGGCAGAGGTGAGATACAAGCATGGATAGCTAGAGTCAGAGCCGTGAGTTCTACCATCTAACTAAAGAAGATCTCTGTTAGCTAGTCACCAGTCTCCCTCTTTGAGGCTGTGCACCAGCAGTTAAAAGGAGTGTGTTTGAGCCCACCCTGCAATGATTAAGTGTCACATCTGGGTTTGTTTCCTTCCATATGTTTAATGCTTCTGGGATTTGGCACCAGCTCCTTGAAGACCAGTACTGAATTAACTGGATTGTAAAATGGATGGATGGATTGATAAATGGAGCTGAAACATGAAAACACAGATAGAAAACCCACATAGTTATACTGAAGGGAAAAGGGAATATTTCCTTTATAATGTATTTATAAACTACAGTAACAAATTATTAAATAGATCTCAAAATAGCCATCTGCTGTCTGCAAACCTCAAGTATCTTTATCATCAACAAAATCTACCTTCAAGTGCAGTAAAAGCATGCCTAAAAATATCCAAATTAGAAAAAAAAAAAAACTTGCAAAGCAAAACTTCCATGTATTCCCTACCTAAAGGCTAAATCGGGCCTTAGAAAAACATACAGCAACTTTAATAATTAATTCTTCTTGGGGTTTAGAATAGCTCTTTAGTATAAAAGTCTTCAATCTCCAGATATAATATAGGTCTCTGAGGGGACTTCCATGAGCCCTATTTATTAAGACTACTTTAGATACCAAATAGATTTGCCTCCATCTGTCTTCGTATCTCTGTGTGCGTGCATACATATTCAAACACACACTTATATATTCATAAACCTGTTGAAACTTTAACAGAAGAAATATTAATTTTCTAAGCTTGTTTTTTTAGGCGTTTAACTTTCACCAGGTTTTATATATACATATCATGACTGAATTTAGCAACCTTCGATCTGATTTAGCTATAAATTATGATCACGTAGTACTGATGGGGGATTTTAACGTACACTTTGATGTGAAAACTGACACTTTTAGCAAATGTTTTACTTATTTGTTAAATTCAGTTGGATTTTGTCAGATTGTCAAAGGTCCAACTCATAGTCATAACCACACATTAGATTTAATTATAACTTATAAAGTTGAAATTCAAAATTTAAATATTACTCCATTAAATGAAGTTATTTCCGATCACTACTTAATTACATTTGATTTAGTTCTGCCCTTGCCAACGCACTCACAGATTAAAACAAAGACAGTGTGACATCTAGATTGTAATTCTGCTTCAAAATTTATAGATACTTTGAGTAAGTCGAGTGTAATTGTGGAAAACCATTTAGATCAGTTAACATCAAATGTAAAGTGGAAAACAATTTAGATCAGCTAACATCACATTATAATGTGACCTTGAGAGATGCTCTGGACACAGTGGCTCCCCTTAAAACAAAAGTGATCAAAGCACATAGAAACTCTCCTGGTTTAATGAAAACACTCAAGCTCTTAAATTAGAGTGTCAAAAACTGGAGTGCAGATGGAGAACAACAAAGCTACATGTCTTTCAAATTGCATGGACAGAGAGTGTTAATAAATATAAAAAAGCCCTCTTTAAAGCTCGCTCAGAATACTATTCTACATTAATAGATAGCAATAATAAAAATCCTGGGTACTGTTTAGAACAGTGGCTAAATTAACAAATGGGAATTCAGATCAACAGTGCAAAATACCAACAGATATTAGCAGTACAGACTTTATGAACTTCTTCAATGAGAAAATTTAAAATATAAGATCCCAGATCTCTGCATCACAGTACAAACCAAATACTAGCTTAGCAGACCCTGCCTCACATTGCATTCAGCACTTTAATAATTTTAATCCTGTAACTGAGCAGGAAGTCTTAACTTTAATTTCTAAAATGAAGCCCACTACTTGTTCCCTAGATCCAGTGCCAACAAAACTAGTAAAAGTGCAATGGATGTTCTTGCAGCCTATTCTTAACATTATCAATAGTTCATTATTGCATGGCACAGTACCTGATGCACTAAAAGTGTCAGTCATTAAACCATTACTTAAAAAGTCAGACCTAGACCCACACATACTAAATAATTATAGGCCTATTTCAAATTTACCTTTCTCTCTAAAATACTAGAAAAAGTAGTCGCCATTCAGCTTCAGTCACACCTTACGCATTACAATTTATTTGAGAAATTCAGTCTGGTTTCCACTGGTCATTGTACAGAAATGGCACTAACACGGGTTGTAAATGATATTCTGATATCCTCTGATGAAGGAAACTCCACTGTAATTATGTTGTTGGACTTATGTGCAGCATTTGACACCATTCTATTTTACTGCACAGGCTAGAAAAGGATGTTGGACTTACAGGCACCGTGCTCGCTTGGTTTAGTTCTTATTTATCAAATCGATTCCAATATGTACAGAAATGTGCTGACAGTACTCCATCATTATACACAGAAGTTCAATATGGTGTCCGCAGGGCTCAGTATTGGGACTTTTACTGTTTTCACTTTACATGCTTCCACTGGGATCTCTCATTAGGAAACATAATGTTAATTTTTTCTCATATGCAGATGACACCCAGTTATACCTTTCATTTAAATCAAATGAAGTTTCTCCAATGTTGTCTTTAATTAGTTGTGTTAGTGAATTAAAGGAATGGATGAATGAGAACTACTTGTCTTTAAATACAGATAAAACAGAGATGTTAATTGTTGGAGGGAATGACGCTGATCACAGCAATATTTTGTCATCATTTAACTCAGTTGGAATCCCATTAATTTTACTGAATCAGCCCAATCTAGAGTTATCTTTGACTCTAGCATGTCATTTAAAAAACATATTACAAAGTTGTCCAAACATGTTTCTTCCATCTTAAAAATGTTAGGAAATTAAGGCGCTTTCTAAATAAACAGGATTCTGAGAAATTAATTCATGCATTTATTTCTAGTAGGATTGACTACTGCAATGCGGTGTTCACTGGATGTTCAAACTGTTCTTATACAGCCTCCAGTTAATCCAAAATGCTGCTGTAAGAATTATTACAAGAACAAGAAAATACGAACACATAACTCAGTTCTTAAATCCTTACACTGGCTCCCAGTTAAGTTTAGGGCAGATTTCAAAATCCTCCTTATATAAAACATATAAAGCATTAAATGGCCAAGGTCCGGCTTACTTGTCTGAACTTATCATGACTTACAAACCAGAGTGCACATTAAGATCTCAAGATGCCGGTCTGCTTATGATTCCAAGGATTAATAAAATAACAGTGGGAGGTCGAGCTTTTAGTTACAGGGCCCCTAAACTGTGGAATGGTCTGCCTGCTTCTATAAGAGATGCCCCTTTGGTCTCAGCTTTTAAATCCCGGCTGAAGACTCACTACTTCAGTTTAGCATATCCTGACTAGAGCTGCTGATTAACTGTACATACTGCATCTCTGTTGTTAGTCATTAGCACTAAAACATAAGTAACATGATAGTTATAATTTGATACTAACCCTCACCTATTCTGTTTCTCTTCTCGGTACTCAAATGTGGCATTGGTGCCACGCCCACCTGCCAAGTTGTTTGCCTGCCTATGGTAAAGTCATCCCTGATGGAGGATCACAGGAATCATGGGAAAGAGGGGTCCTTTCATCGGATTGGCTGGCCCAGCACTGTTTCAGCCGTGGAATGGCCAAATGGGGAGGCAGCTTGATGGATGAGGTCTCCAGGACTCTAAAAAATCCAAATCATATTATGTGATATCATCTACTGTTAAATTCTGCTACGAACTTCTAAAATTTTTATTTGTATACTGTATTGAGGATTTGTTCTGTTCTGTGTATTGTATTGTATTGTATTGACCGCCTTCTTTTGACACCCACTGCACGCCCAACCTACCTGGAAAGGGGTCTCTCTTTGAACTGCCTTTCCCAAGGTTTCTTTTTTTCCTACAAGGTTTTTGGGAGTTTTCCTTGTCTTCTTAGAGAGTCAAGGCTGGGGGCTGTCAAGAGGCAGGGCCTGTTAAAGCCCATTGCGGCACTTCCTTGTGTGATTTTGGGCTATACAAAAAATAAATTGTATTGTATTGTACATATATATATATATATATATATATATATATATATATATATATATATATATATATATATATATATATATATATACTGTATATATAAGCCAAAAGTGTATTGGGGAACCAATGGGTCCCCAATTAAACCAAAGAGAAATGAGGGAAAATTGGACAAAATAAAAAGCAACCAAGGGTGCTAAAACAAGAAAACAAAGTTGTGCTTCTGAGTGTTCTATCTCAATCACTAGTATTCATCAAAGTGTCCCTGTTGGTTTTATAGACTTGATTTCCAGAAGTGACAGGT
This sequence comes from Polypterus senegalus, assembly GCF_016835505.1. NCBI lineage: Eukaryota > Metazoa > Chordata > Cladistia > Polypteriformes > Polypteridae > Polypterus > Polypterus senegalus. Next base: position 73,894,527 of record NC_053167.1, read on the forward strand.
TCTAATCATGTAGACCAGGAAGTGATGTCACTTGCCTTCCATTCAAAATTCCCCTGAAATGTGGATAGAAAGAGAGCTTGTGTTAACAAGAGTGCCCCCTCTCACCCTGGGGTGGTAATGCTTACCCATGCAGAGCCTTGAGGATGCCTCCTAAATGCATGTGCCTAAGACATAATTCCCATGAACATTAATACATTTGCTATAACATTCCAAAAGTTTTTCAGTGTTAATCAAATTAAATATGTTCTGTTGTTTGTGCAATCCTTCTTCTGTAACTGACTTGACCCTTTCATCGTAGGCATAGCATGTCCCAGTGAGGTAGCCTTTCAGACTAGACAGTAGGTGCTACTCATCCAGGGCCATGTGTTGTTAGTGTTCACAGGAACAATGTCTTTTAGTAGATCAGGCTTGAAAATTTTTGACCACCCCTTACACACACATTACACACTATACACCTCATGCTGCTAAAACAGCTCTGACCTGTTGAGGTATGGACTCCACAAGACCTCTGATGATGTCCTATGTTATCTGGCACCAAGATGTTACTAGCAGATCCTTTAAGTCCTATAAGTTGCGTGGTAGGGCTTCCATGGATTGGATTTGAGCACATCCCACATTTTCTCAATCGGATTGAGATTTGTGAAATTTGGAAGCCAAATCAACACCTTGAACTCTTTGTTATGTTTCTCAAACCACTCCAGAACAATTTTTACAGTGTGGTAGGGAACATTATCCTGTTTAGAGAGGCCAGTGCCATCAGGAAACACTGTTGCCATGAAGGGATGTATGTGGTCTGCAGCAATCTTTAGGTAGGTGGTATGTGTCAAAGTAACACACGAATGCTAGGATACAATGTTTCCCAGTAGAACATTACTCACAACATCACACATCACATAGTGCATCCTGCTGCAATCTCTTCCCAAGGTAAATGATGCACATACATACAGTCATCTACATGATCTAAAAGAAAACTTGATTCATCAGACCAGGCTACTATTTACCATTGCTCAATAGTCCAGTTCTGATGCTAATGTGCTATTATAGGCACTTTCAATGGTGGACAGAAGTCAGCAAGGGGCACTTTGAACGGTCGTTGGCTTCAATGCCCTGTACACAGTAAGCTGCAAAACACTATGCCTTCTGACACTTTTCTTTCATGGCCAGCATTAATTTTTTCAGCAATTTGTGCTACAGTAGCACTACACAGTAGTGTAAGCGTCCCATACATGCTAACTTTCGCTCCCCATGCATATCAATGAGCCTTAGGCACCCATTACCCTTTGTTGGTTCATCAGTTGTCTTTTTTTGGTCCACTTTTGGTATGTACTAACCACTGCATACCGGGACCACCCCATCAGACCTTTTTGGAGATGTTCTTACCCAGTTGTCTGGCCATCACAAAATGGCCCTTGTCAAAATTTCACACATCCTTAAATTTGTCCTTTTTCGCTGCTTCCAACACATCACCTTCAAGAACATACTGTTCACTTGCTTCCTAATACTATATATCCCAACCTTTGTTAGGTGCCATACACAATAAATATATTATAACAGTTAATAACAATAAACAGCTCAGAGTGTGTTCTCCCTTCATAAATGGTCATAAATCAGAAGGGCAAATACAAATTTGAAGGAGGAGTGTTGAGCCAAAGTGGAAATGGCAGTGATATCATGTCTACAGATGATCAGAAGACAATTTACCAACTTGTCACAAAATGAAGAAAAGGGTCAGAAACAAAAAAAAAATTAACAAACCAAGAAACCAACAACCAAACCATAAGCCGAACATGTTGTAGTAAACTCTCTATCTAACATTTCAAAAAAGCTGGTTTACTCAGTCCAGAGTCTTGGACACTGAAGAAAGTGAGCCACCATCTTAAATAGGCACGACACAATAGGCTTATATATCATGTGACTTACAACAGTAAATGTCACTTTAAATAATCCATCCATGGTAACATCAGAACTCCCAAAATGAGAGCACATGCAACCCAAAGCAAACCCAAAAATGCTTTCCTGACTGAACCATCTTGAAATGAAAGTAAAAATGTAAAGCACAAGTGCAGAAATGAATTTTGCACTTAACAAAACCACTAAATTATGACAAGGAGATGGCCACACCCAAGAAAGTAATGATGTTCTGCATAGAGAAAATTCATTTCTTCCAGCCATGCCCCTACACTGACATCTAAAACACAATCTCTGTTAAAAGAGTTTCAGTTTGTAAATTGGAAGTGTGGGCATGGGAACTCCACTAGAAAAGTTGTTTTGGGTACTCTGAGCAAAATGTTCAGGCATTCCCTGAGGAATTAAAATTTGCAATAAAGTTTATCTAATGTTGCTGGAATGGTAAAGAATACCTGATTTTCTGTATTTTTAATTTTTACGGTGCTGTCCATGCATGTGAATATATCTTGTCAAGTGCGTAAGTCAAGGGTGTCCATCTCAGGAAAGTTGATACATAACAGTAAGGATTAGTCAGCTGCACTGTCACTTCCCTGTTTGCCATTTTATCCTCAGCTAAGGTTACTGAACAGCTTCCCCTCATCTGGTTAGAATATCTTTTGTGTAATGTTTACATAACCAATTTCGATTTGTGCCCCTATGTTCTTGTTGTCATCCTCCTTACATACTCTCTTCACAATTTTAAATACTTCACGTCACCTTTTAATCTCTATTTTGCTTTAACTAACAAATGATATAGAGATTAAACTGTGCAATTCTTTCCTCATACTGTACGTCATACCCTCTAGTCATGTATAAACCCACACAGGTCAGTTGAGAAGTTCAACAAGCGCAAGTATGGGTAAATGGGAGTCGTTAGGGGCTGGTATGCCCTGGATGTAAATTCTCTAAGAGTAACAAAGTGAACAGAAGGTCATGGAAGACTGGCAAACTGCCAAGAAAACTCCCTCAAAATGATAGATATCAGTAAAGGGTCCCCATATCAGAAAGGCCGAATTCTGTATATAATGCAAATTGCTTGGGAGCCACAAGGCCTATAAATCATAAAAGAGGATTTAGGAGTGCACAATTACCTGTGGCTGCCAGTGGGAGCAAGGGGGATGAGGCCTTGTGATTTTCAGTGGAAGCTTCTGCCAACAGAATTAGGTCTGAGGATTGCTCCACAGGTAAACCATGGGTGGAAATTAAAGGATGCTATCTGCCTGATTGCCACTAAGCCTGAAGTTGAGAGTTTAGTTTGGGAAAGAGCATATGACTTTTGTGACATTTCTTGTTTGGGGTTAGGGTGTCACACAATGTATAAACAATAAAGTGAGCAAGTATATGATTGTGAAAAAGTGTGAAAAAGTGGCAGAAAATGATTTCATTGTGAAAGTTAAAAGAAGCTTAACTTATTAATTATCAGGTTCATATGTTTACAGCGTATATGTGTGTGGCTCGTGTTAGGTTAGCATTGACGTACAGAATTTGTATAGATACAAATGAGTACAAAACTCTTTTTTGACTGAACCTGAATTCATTTTCATCTAGCAACTTCCATTTTTTTACATAAGAATGATGCAAATTGGTTCTGATGCAGATGAACCTGACACAGCTGTCACTATTTGTGCGTTATGATTCTCTGTATTTTGAAGGTTGCTCATTTTTGAAACGTGATATTGTTTATTTACCTTTTTTACATAGTTCTGTCTATGGTGTGTGACTGTCTTGTTCATGTTGTTTTTAGTTTATTCAAAAAGTATAAAGTTTTCTTTGTGACGTTAAGGTTGTCCACATTTGTTTTTCATCCATCCATCCATTATCCAACCAGCTATATCCTAACTACTGGGTCATGGGGGTCTGCTGGAGCCAATCCCAGCCAGCACAGGATACAAAGCAGGAAACAAACCCCAGGCAGGGTGCCAGCCCATTGTAGGGCACACACACACAGATACCAGGGACAATTTAGAATCACCAATGCACCTAACCTGCATGTCTTTGGACTGTGGGAGGAAACCCACACAGACACAGGGAGAACATGCAAACTCCACGCAGGGAGGACCCGGGAAGCAAACCCAAATCTCCTAACTGCACGGCAGCAGCGCTACCCACTGCGCCACTGTGTCACCCCATTTGTTTTTCAACATCACAAAATTCTGGAAATTCAGGGATCAGCCATTTCTTCTATGGAAAGTTGATTAGAAAAGAATTTAAATTATTGTGGTTTCAAAAGGTCATGCTCATTACATCATTTTGTGAAAGAATAAATAGCTCCTGGATAGGCAATTCAAGTGTCCAACTTTGTGACTACCTTTTCAAAAAATGTAGTGTATTTTGTTCTCATGTTTACTCTAGCTCTAATCAATGATGATGTATAAATTAAAATAAAATTAATAATGGTTATTGAAAGAATATGTGTTATATTGAATACAGTTTCTGTGGTGGGTTGGCACCCTGCCCAGGACTGGTTCCTGCCTTGTGCCCTTGTGCCCTGTGTTCGGATTCAGCGGGTTGGAAAATGGATGGATGGATGAATACAGTTTTTAATATTGTGTACACATTTATATTTCTATGATACAAAAAAAGTGGATGGTTGTTTAAATAAAATACTACCTATAAGAGTAATTTTTCTCAAATTTCATATTTGTTTGTTTTTTATCATCATAAATATCTATACAAAATTTGAATCATCTATCTATAAGTATAACCACAGTTTACTTGAAAGTTCCCAAAATTATTCAGTTAAAGTACCACTTCTGGAAAACCAGAAGTGGCCAAAAGTTGATAGGATTCCTTATTTTTGATATAAAGCAGGTGTGCAAAATCTCATTGACCTAGGTTAAAGCGTTTTCGAGTTATCATGTTTACGCACAGACAGACATCATTTTTAAAAACTGTATTTTCAGACTCAAGAAGGTATAAAACCTCAAGTTTTATCAAAATCTTGAGGTTGAATTTTTTCACAATTCATATACTTTCTCTGTATTATGTATATGAGAAAGGAAAAGGTCAGGACATTAGATTTCCAGATCATCCGAGATTTACACATAAACAAAGTCTTTTGCGGTGGTGCGAGTTACAAGAAGATTCTCTGGTTACTAGACTACTGGCTCTGATTTTCTGAATACATATTTGTTCTGCTCTTTTTGGCATTTAAGAAAAATAGGGCCAACTCCCAGTTTCAGATTAGTCTTGGCATTTGATCTTTCATCTGCTCTTCACTGTTCAAAGTTTTTGTAGCATCTCTGCTGAGACATCATAACCTGCTGAGACATACACAGTGCATAGTTTGTCACAATTTTCAGTCCTTTTGTGCGTTTTTTTGCTCATTCTCTGATGTAATCGGTTGTGTGTCTGCAACCGCTCAAGAAATTCTGCCACAGGTAAGCCATTAGACAGGCAGCTGGCCATTTAGCTGAGCAGTACAATCATTACTTATAATTACCAGAGTGGTAAGTGTTGTGATTCAGAGTCTCAAATACAGCAAATTGGTGTGAAGCCCCTAAAAACCTCCACAAAAGACTTCACTGGCTGAGTCAGGCTTCCTTTGCATCCCAATGACAGTCCCATCTCCAATGGCCTGCTTCAGGCCTAGCCGGCCTAAAAGAGATTGAAGCCTTCTAAATAAACTTAATGTTCCAAAAATTATCAAAAAGCCCCCCAAGTAGGAGGATACCATAAACCTTGGTTTGTGAACAAAAAGGACATCAAAAGAAGGATTTATGAATAAAAATAGGAAAATACCAACAAAGTGCTTCACAGAGCACAAGAGGTCTAAAAGGCAGTCCCAAATAAATCAAGTCCCAATACAACATGTTAAAAATGAAGCAAAAATTCAACAAACAAAGCGAAAAACTATTCAAGAACTAGCAAAGTTAAAGAAATGGCAATACTCACAAAAACATCCTCACATTAGAATGCTTTCCTGGTTTACCTTACTCAGCTTTTGGCCTTACATATGAAGGGTAACGGCTTCACAGGAGTGAGTAAGGGTGGCCCTGCCTCCTAGGGCTCCACCCATAATACACAAGGAACATACTGACATGTAAAGACAGAAACATGATTAACAAAATGACAGAAATAAAATAAGACATGTAATGGTGAATAATTAACAAAAATAACCAGAAAACCAGAAATAAATACACATAAATACTCGGCAGTAAGTATAAAACCTAATCATGGAACCTTATGGAGTATACTGAGCATTTCCTCAGCAGAGAACGCACATGTTGCAAAATTGTCAACTAGTGGTGTATTTATTTGGCATCAGTATGATTTTTTCCTCATTATCACAGACTTTGGGATTAAGTACAAGGTTGACTTACTGTCCTTATTGTCAAAGATGATTTGACTTTGGCGATATCCATGCTTCAAACTTTATTTTAAATTATCTGTGTTTTGTGATTTAAAGTATAATAATGTTACTTCACTGTCATTAGTTAATATGTTTAAAATGTTCTTTTGTAAAATAAATAATGAAGCCTTATGCATTTTATGCAGTAGAGTTGGGTAGAGACAAAGGGTAAGTTATATCACAGACACATAAATTGTTAAGTACCCTTTGTTTTTTGCTTGTATCACCAACACAACAGCGTGTCATGCTTCTAACGCAAGTGCCCAACACGCATGAAGCAGGAAGTTTGTGTACAAACTATAGAGTACCAAATTAAGTGTAAAGTTTTCCAACAGAACAATTATCACACTTGACTAGCATCATTACAGGGGTTGCAGAATAACATGGGGCTGTAAATATTTAACTAACTTTGCACCCTAAACACATTCATATTTCATTAGTTTTTCAGTTTATTCTCAAAGCAAAGTGTTGGACTGCATAATTATTTCAGTTTAGCATTTTTTTCAAACCTATTACTTACATAAATACAAGAATTTTGGTTATAGCTCCTCTGAGGGCTAATTTAAGATATCATGCATTAATTAGAAATAAAAAATATGATAGAAAATTAGAAATCCCTAAATAGGCTGTTGGTGATCATTGAGGACCGCTGTCTAATTTCTTCAAAGGATGCAGCAGAAAATGTCAAAGTTGCTGTGTGGATTACAGAACCTTTATTTTGCTGTATGCCACGGACAGGTGCTAAACAGTCATCAAATAACACGCTGAATTGACAAATAAAATGCCCGGCTTTTTCTGATAGTATATAAAATGAAATATGCAAGAAGCCATATAGAGTACCTCGTTTAAATTAATTGGAAATTGTATTGCCAAAATCCTTTCTAGTCGTTTTACACAAAGAAGCCAGTGGGAAAATTGCTGGCAGCTAAGTGTGCTGGAAGGCAAATTGAGGTGATGTACATGTAACGAGATTGCCCCTGGGTTTTCTTGGTAGGTAGGAGCTGAAACAGAAATCGCTATCAGAAATCTTTTCCACTCCAGCTGAACAGTGAAAATTAAAACCCTGTTAAAGATTCATTCTTAAAGCACACCTCCAAGTTTTGTATTTTTTTCTCTTCTATGAAACAATACACACAGAACAGTTTGCTTTTTAACAATATTTGCCCCCACAAACTTGCCACTCCCCTTTAGCTTTCGAGACCTTTGTGCCCTGTTTGACTGTTAGATTTCTCTCCCTTGGTGTTTGTTCAAAGGAAACATTTCACTGCCTCCAGGGGTTGTTTAACTGATTGCAGTACCAAGTATTTAGAGGAGTTCAATGGGAATTCAGCAAGTTCAGGGCTGTCAGACCTATCCTCCACCTGTCAAGCAACATTATGGTTCAGATAGCCTTGATAGGCAGTAATGACCGGTTTCAAATATTCAGCCACACGGTGCTTATGCAAATAATTCATGCTGATAGAGTCTTGTTGTTCAGCTTTTTTTTTCGCTACCTCTTTTTCACACTCAAAGTAAAGTGATTATGTATATACCAGAGAGATTAATCCACATGAAATGAACTTGAAGAAGATGATGATCAAATGTGCCCCTACCAAGCTGATCCCTTCTGCTAACCCAGTCCCCAGAAAATCAATCATCTCAATCAATTGAAATATAAGAGCAGCAGAGGTTTCTTTTTTATTAGCACTTGTTTTGTAAAATCTATGACTGTAGATATAAGGAAGAAAACTGGATGAAAGGTCTTCACTATTTAACCCTTTCCACTGTAGGTACAAAACTCACCAGAGGAAAATGTTTTAGACTTAGAGGTTGGCTAAATGTGTAAAGACAAGCTGATATTCTCATTTCCCTCCACCCAAAAATGATTGTTACTTCCCCAATTTTGTTTGTAGTGATGGTCAAGAAATATTTAAATCTCATGTTTTTAAGGAGAATGGAGAAAACATTGGACTGCAGAGGGGCCAGGAGGGACCAATGCAAAACAGCAGCAAACAGAAATCATTTCTAAAACACAAGTTACTCGTGTCACATCATCCAGATGTGAGTTATCCAGTTGCATTCTAACAATGTCCATAAAACATGCATTTTTGCTAAAATATTGTTAAAACCTCCAGAAAATCGGAGTAGCGCATGAAAGTGAAAGCATGTCCAAGTGAATTTGAAGTTTTAAGTTGAAAACAGTCCCCTGGAGCAATGAACAATGGGGTGACGGGTGTTCGATTCACAAGCACAAATTCAAGACCAAAGGATTCTCTTGACCAACAGTACAAACAGCACGGTGTAAATATTAGATAAAAAATATTTTGGTTGGAGAATTACTTTAAATACATAAGCAGATAATAAATTAGAATAACTACCCCGCGCAGGACTTCATTTTACTATGTGTCTGTTTCTCTTTAGGGCCTCTGTAGAGAGCTGTAGGCCAAGCAACGTCTGTGGATGCTGAGATTGACTCAGCTGTTGAGGTGAGCGTTACCACTGATGTGCAGTTCACACAGGTAGTCAGTGAGAATTTGATCTATCTGACAAAACTAGTTTGTGGTCATGTTCAGTACTGTGCAAATTGTGCTACAGTTTCATGTACTCCTTATGTAAAATGAAATACAATAAATTATCAAGTTGAATTAAATCATAAACAGTCAGTTGAACATCTCAGAGTTAAACACTTCAATAAAGATCGCTGTCTGTGAAGGAGTTATCTAAGTTGCGATTGAACTGCTAGAAAAAGTGTTTTATAACACACAATTGTGCAAATTACAGAAGAGGCAGAAAGTCATCTACCTGCAAGCTTTATTAACGTAGCAGGTCAGTTGATTAATAAATATTTCCGAAAGTAGTTTATCTGTTCACCCTTAAAGTTTCTTATCAACCCATCCTTCTATATAAAAGTGGTCTGGATTGTCCTTCTGTCCCGTGAGCGCTACGCAGGCGTGGAGTTTCAAACACACCCCGTCCATTTTGCAATGCACGATGGGATTTATAGTTTAGTTTTTCCAGGTAAAAGATGATTTTCTACTCCAGACTGTGCGATATCTTCTTCTTTTTTCTTACTATATAAAAGCGGTCGGGATTGTCCTTCCGTCCCGTGAGTGGAAAGCGTAGTGGTATTCCGCTTATCACAGACTTACTACTTGCAGCTTGCGGTACAAAGCAACATGATGTGAGCAGAGTTCTGGTGCTCCCATCATTCCCTTGCTTTTTTGCGAGATGCGCTGGAAAAATAGACAAAATTATGTCTCTGGAAATAATTAATGTTGATGGAGTACAAATGCCTCACCGCGTAGTAAATATCAGGGGGGTTCAAAAGGGCGACCTCAATATAGAAAAAAAGTTTAAATTTCATCACAAAAATAACAGAAACTACGAGTATTAAAGTAATACCGCTCAAATGCAATATAACCAAATTAATGAGTTTGTATAAAATATCAAATTGATCTACATATTGAATTGCCTTAAGAAGTGGTCAACTTAAAAGTCGTTTGCTTTAAAAGGCGGGTCAGCCTAGTTTGTAATAACAGATGTGTCAACATGCAGTGTTTTATACCTTGTTGAATGTATCATTCCTCTGATTTGTGGATTTAAATCCTTATCCATTTTGAGACTAAACGCATTGTCTTGTAATGTTACCTCAAGTCTTTTGCGTATCTTTCTTTCCTGTTTGGTAATGATGTCTAAGCTCCATCTTGGGTGCAGGACCTTTGATGATCACAGAGGTTTTGACCAAACTTGGAATGACTAAACTGGTTAAGTAAATCTTTTAGAGGATGGACTTGTGTTAGTCATAATGTTTTTTCATACATTATCCTGGGTGTCAAGAGATGCCAAGAGGTTGTACTCCTTTCAGAACATGCCTAGTTGTTCCTGTAAAATCAGCAGTGGCAGGCCTACATTTTCTGGGGCTCTGTCATGGGCACCCCTTCGCAAACAGCAGCAATGTCCGGGTAACCATTGTTATCTTCTTCAATGGGGTTGTTCCACAAAAGATCACTGCAAATGTTTTTTTTTGATACTATAATTAACCTTTTAGTTTTTATTTTATCTATTATTTTGTATCAAATTACACTATCCATCCATCCATCCATTTTCTAACCCGCTGAATCCGAATACAGGGTCACGGGGGTCTGCTGGAGCCAATCCCAGCCAACACAGGGCACAAGGCAGGAACCAATCCTGGGCAGGGTGCCAACCCACCGCAGGACACACACAAACACACCCACACACCAAGCACACACTAGGGCCAATCTAGAATCGCCAATCCACCTAACCTGCATGTCTTTGGATTGTGGGAGGAAACCCACGCAGACACGGGGAGAACATGCAAACTCCACGCAGGGAGGACCCGGGAAGTGAACCCGGATCTCTTAACTGCGAGGCAGCAGCGCTACCACTGCGGCACCGTGCCGCCAAATTACACTATATTATTAATATTATTATTTATTAAAAACCTTTCTTATACAGTAGATACCAAACATTTTTAAGCAATGTGGACAAAAGTCACTCCTGGGTCCTTTCCAAGATTATGGGCCCTGAAGCTTAAGTTTCATTAGCTTCATAGTGTTCTGTCTGCGAACTGACAGATACAAGTATGAGCAAAAACCGGGAGAAGTGCATAAAAAACAGTACAAAAAAAACAAACGAAACTAAAACCCAATATAAAAGACAACATTCAAGGTTGAGAGAACAAGAGAGTCAAAACTGAAAGTAAACTCGAGAAAAGAGCACGAAGATAAACTTTTATGATTTGCACTCATAGACACCCTTAGCAACACTGGAAGTGGACCTAATGACGGAAAAAAATACTTGGGGACTTTTTGAGGACCCAAAACCATACCAAATCATGACATATAGTATATCCAGCCATTAAATCAGCATATATTTGCTTATCTAAATCATTGCATATTTCACAGAGTGTTTGGTCTGAGCTTTGCTTGGTTATACAGTAGGAATATATAAAAAAAAAGATTATGAGTCAAAAGATTTTAGACTTTAGTGGTTCTTTGATTTGGTTGTTTGTATACAGAAGTGTCCTCCCAACCCATGTCATTAAACCATTTAGTGGAATCATTTGGTTCAGCTGCTTGAAAGCAAAGGTTAAGACTCAGACCTGACTTAGGCCAACCATGCCCAATATAAATCTGAATAACCCTGGCCTTTATCTTTGGATACTAGAGGAACATGGTACCAAGATCAAAACAGTTCCTCAAAAACCTCCAGAAGAAAACTATGGGAGAGGTTTCAAGCCATTTCTAAGGCCTTGAGTTTCCACAGAATGGGAAGGCAGCCATATTGTGTATCAGTTTGCTGCTGCTGGAGTATGTGAATTTCTCCTTGGGATTAATAAAGTATCTATCTATCTATCTATCTATCTATCTATCTATCTATCTATCTATCTATCTATCTATCTATCTATCTATCTATCTATCTATCTATCGTCCAAATGGATAATGTTTATGGAAATGGAAATACTGCAAAAGAGTCTCCAAGACCAAAGTGCAGAATTATCCGTAAGTCCTCAAAAAGTCCTAATACAGCACCAAGGGATTTTTTAGGTCTCCCAATATGACTAATGTTAGTTTTCATAAGTAAATCATTAGAATGACACTGTACCAGATGCCATTCGTGAGAATGTCACATCATCTGCCTGTGAACTGAAGCTTAGTAATGCACCAAGACAATGCTATGAAACTTAACAAGGACATATACATCAGAATGACAGAGTTTTGAAAAGGCCTAAGAAAAATCCAGACTTAAGCCCCATTGAAATATTGAGGTCAAATCTACAAAAACAGTGCATTGTCAAAAACCCTGAAATGTCGGCACATTGAGGTAGTTCTGTATTGTGGAGCACTAAGAGAGTCTGGCCAATAATTACAAGACACTCATGACTGCCGGTGTCGCTTGTAAAGGTGGCATGCAATTTGAACATTTTACTTTGTTTAATACATAAATGAAATAAGGGGAACAACTTTTAGTAATCTGCACACTTCAGTTTGTGTTTATGCAAGCTGAAGCTAGTGTGGAAAAATCAGATGGATTAGTCAATTTGTCTATATTTGAAAAAAAGATATACTTATGCATACATGTATGATTTATGTAGACAGGTCTTTTTTGTATGTGTGTATGTATAAAAACAAAAATATAAAATTATTGCATGAAGTGTGTTTGCAATGGTGTGCTCTGGAATAGAATGTCATCCTGTTCACAGTTGGGTATTGTCCTGTACATCCCAAGACTTTGTACTAGATAAATATATTTATAAAACTGATATATGGATGGTATATGGAAGTAAGGATTTAGAAAAAGTTGAGTGGCACTGCTTTTCAGCTTGGGTATGACTTACTTTTCAGTTTCCATAGTACTTAAAAAAAAAACTGGTAAAACAAGGAAAAACAGTTGACCATTTGAAATCTGAAGCTATATTAACATCTATAGAACAGCAAATCAATCTGAGAATTGAATAATCTCAGCTACACAGCCAGAGCAGGGAAAGTGCAGGAGAAAACCTTGAAAGTTATGCCTTGGCTGCCCTCTGCTGACTGAATGAAGTAATACATACATAAACTGTAAATGAAAAGAGGCAAAAAAAAAAGGAAAATGGCAACTTAATATTTAATGCATGCACAATACATTCTTTTACACACAACACAAATACACATCTTTTAAAATATTATTGTGTTTTTTAAAGTCAATAGCATTCCAAATCCAGCTCTTGGATATCCTGATATTTACCAAGTCAACTAAATATTTGAAAAGAAAATAAATCATTTATCCTCTATTAAATATTTTATTCTGCTCCTGCAAGTAAAAGTGAGGCCTTGGTAACAGTAATTGCTTTGAATGTGATACTGTAACTGGATCGTTTCTGTAAATCTCTGGAAAAGGACAGAATTCAAAGGTCTTGTAATACGGTCACGTTAGGCATACTGTAGAATCTTCTGCTTGAACATTCAACATTTAAGTTTCTTTAAGACAAAGAAGGGCATTTTATCATTGGATACAATAATAAAAAAAACAAAGTGTGGCCTTTTTGGCGTTATGAACAGGCATCAGTGACAACCAAACCCAGCACTGCAGACTCAGGTTGAGCTTTTAAGCCAAGAGGAAAGGCTTTGCTGATTCACAGTTGTTTAATGAATATTGAGTCAGAGATTGGGATAGTCAACTATGTGGGTTTCACTTGTTCAGCCATTGTGCCGACCTCCATCAGTCCTTGCATTTAGTTCTTAGGCTTAGTCCACACTAACACAAATACATTTGAAAATGTCTTTTTTGTTTCAAATGCTTTCTGTCCAGACTAGTGCTACTTTATCATCACTAAAACACAGAAAATTATTCATACATGGTTAATCAGTCAAGAGCAGTTTTTATTTACCAGGTAAACATAAAGTATATCAAAATGCCAACAGTGCGAAAAAAACAAAAAGCACCTAAAGAAAACACTAAACTAGATTTCTTTGGACAGATGATGTACATTTTAAACAATACAAATGAGTATAATAAGGTTGAACAAGCCATGGAAAATGTAGACTTGGAAATCCTGCCAAAATAAATAGGCAAAATATTCAAGAGGCAGTACAGATTACTCCTGGAGAGAAACTCAGACATGACTGTCCCCACGGTAAAGATGAGATCACAAAGGGCCGTGCTTGAGAGCTTGACAGTCGCACATCAGTATTTTCAAAAAGCTGCATAATCCCCATACATACTGCGAAGGAGAGAATTAAAACAAAACTGAGCGCCATTATAAAAAATGCTGCACATCCTCTCTCTGACACACTAACAGTGAGGACGTTCAGCCAACAAATCGTTCAACAGAAGTGTGTCAAGAAATGCGACTGGGGCTCCTTTAGACCAACAGCAATATGTCTGCTTAATGCCTCACTGGGACTGTGACAGCCAAGTTTCAAACTTTTCTTTCTTTTGAATTTTCTTGCTTTATAGTAAGTGTGCTCAGACCAAAGAGTGTGTGTATATTTATTTATGTATTTACTTATCTATCTATCTATCTATCATTATGAGATCTGGTGTTTTTTGATAATACACTTTGGGGAGCATTTTCTAAGAGATTTGCCTTTGGTTGTCATAAACATGCTTTCAGTATGGATAAAAGAATGAATAAGAAGCTGCATTTTCATATTAGACATCCTAGTGTGGACTAAGTCTTAGTTTAACTGGCAGCATTAGATTATATGTGTACACAGAAAGAGAGTAGGGACCTTTGTGTCCTGACATTACACAGTTATGCTAGAGTTAGACCCAATCTAAATTACATTCAAATTCAGTGCATTGCCCCGGAGGCACTCTTGGACTATATAACCAGTTACTGGGGTCCACTTAAATATCCTGGAGTAAACTAGCAAGGTCTGCGTTTCTTGGTGTGCCACTTTTACAGCATTCCTTAAGGAGAAAATACACATACGCATAGGAAGTAAAAATGTTAGGAAATCGAGAGTACACCTTATGAAAAGGATTTAGGAGTCATAGTGGACTCTAAGCTATCGTCATCCCGACAGTGTTCAGAAGCCATTAAGAAAGCTAACGCAATGTTAGGTTATATAGCACGATGTGTGGAGTCCAAGTCCAAGGAGGTTCTGCTCAAGAGTTATAACGCACTGGTGAGGCCTCATCTGGAGTACTGTGTGCAGTTTTGGTCTCCAGGCTACAAAAAGGACATAGCAGCACTAGAAAAGGTCCAGAGAAGAGTGACTAGGATGATTCCAGGGCTACAGGGGTTGAATTATGAGGAAAGATTAAAAGAGCTGAGCCGTTTCATTTTGAGCAAAAGAAGATTAAGAGGTGACATAACTGAAGTGTTTAAAATTATGAAGGCAATTAGTACAGTGGATCGAGACTGTTATTTTAAAATGAGTTCATCAAGAACACGGGGACACAGTTGGAAACTTGTTAAGGGTAAATTGCGCACAAACATTAGGAAGTTTTTCTTTACACAAAGAATGATAGACACTTGGAATTAGCTACCAAGTAGTGTGGTAGACAGTAAGAATTTAGGGACTTTCAAAACTCAACTTGATGGTTTTTTGGAAGAAATAAGAGGACAGGACAGGCGAGCTTTGCTGGGCTGAATGTCCTGTTCTCGCCTAGAGTGTTCTAATGTTCTAAAAATAATTTTGGCTTAAGTAGACAATACAACACTGATTTACCCAAAAGGTAGTCACACCCTGTAAAATAACTCCTTTCTTTCACTATGGCTGGCCCAATCCTGAACTGAAGAGTGAAGGACTTGTTCTGAACCAGGCAGCCTATGGTGCTTGAGTTACCCATGACAGAATTATACATGTTAAGACTACAGACAAAGAATTGTTTAAAAATGAGTCTCTTGACGACAAACATACTATAAAGAACCTTGCCTAGAGATACAGCTGCATCAAGGATCTGGAGGTTGACGGAGTAGAACAGATAACCATGATGAGAGTCAGTACACTATACAAAACACCTAAGAGTACCGATACTCAACAAAAAACAGGTGAGAAGTGGCAGTACTCTGCACCAATGAGTACCGACCCACTTCAGACAGTTAGAAAAGGGATATCAAGACCCACCTCTGGGGCCAGGCTGCTTGGTGTTTGGTAGTTTGTGATTTTTCGTTTTTAGGGAGATCCATGTAGTACATGCAGTGTCAACCCAAAGGGTAGATGTCAAGTTTAATGTCTACCGTGACACTTACAGTGGTACAGTGGTAACTGTCTTTTGGGATGTGGAATGGTATTTCACTGGCATGGCAATAGATAGGTTGGGATTCAGCCTACACATGCTGGAACATGACTTTTGCTTGTTCTTCTGCTTATCATGAGTTTCCCCATAGCAAAGATCTTGGCTAAGTATCAAGATACTCACAGGTCTCCAGGTGAATGCCATAAACCTGGACTCTGTACGGGTAAGCAAGAGATAAACCTCACAGTGACTTTCTATTCCAGAGCACACTGTTGCAAAGACACTCTCTTGCTCAATAATTTAACATTTTTGTGTTATTTTTAATATGTGCAGATATATGTAGAAGTACTACCTGTATAAATAGTACAGTCACATATAAATGCATAAAAAGGAGTATCTCAGTAATATGTTAGAAAGCTGAAGCTAAGGTCTCCATAGTGAAGTGTTTATTTAAAAATACCTTCTGCTTGTGATTTATACTTTAGCTTGCTCTTTCATTGACCATTTACAGCAAGCATATCTTACAGCTTAATATTAGAGGCCCTACCTTAGTATGATTTATCTCTTGTCTTATTTGTTTGGGCTTTGTCAATGAGAAAGGTAACTGACAGAATTGAGAATGTCACAGATCAGTGGTGGCATTTTAATTGTTAGATATCTTGAAGGTGCACAAGATTCCTTAGATGTCTCAAATCATTTCAGGATATCAAAAAATAAAAATTTAATGATATCTTAATTGATCCATCTTTTTCCTATGATTGTTTTTGCCATTACAAAATTCTAGTTATCGAGAATCTATACTGGCATGGTAGAAAGCAGCCTAAGATGGCATGATGACTTGAGGCCCACTATCTCTGTCTTTCTCATTTGACCAACACCTTTACACAAGCCGACTCACAACATTTGAAATGCAATTGGTTCCATTTCTATTGTTTTTCTAAATGGAGCACAAGCAGGTGAAGTGACCTGCTCATGGTCACACAGTGTCAGTAATGGAATTTGAACACACACCCTCAGTGTTTGAAGTCCAAATCTAAACCACTATGCCACATTGTCTACCTCTCATACCAGCCCAGTTTTAAGTCACCAAATAACCAAACATGTACGGCTTTAGAATAAGGGAGGAAATCCAAAAGAAGAAACAACACAAAAACACAAGGAGAAAATGCATTTCCCACTAGGGATGGGGTTTACACTTCATGTCCTTGGAGACAATAACGGAAATGCTGTTTTCAAAGACCTTTTAGACACCACAAAAAGAGTGAACAGAGGAGCATTTCAGTAAGACAAGCCAGTTTTCACATGATCTCTTTCGCTCTTTGTTCATATATTTTGGTGCTGTTATCATAAAGATAAAAAAACTCTCACGACCTGAATTCAGAACTGTGTCCAGGCCAAAGTTTCTGCGTATGATACATCGGTGCTCCTGAAGGAATCAGAATACAGGCACATTGACTCCTGATTGATTAAGTCTTGTTCATCTCTGCTAATTGAAATGTGCTAATATTGTTTAATACAGTATTTACACATCTACAAGGCTTGAAGTGGGTTGGTGTGCACCAGTACAGAATACCAACACATTTCTTTTTTCTCAGTAAATGGTTGTGTACCAGCACCTCCTGATCTGACCTTCAAGGAGAATCCACTCTCTCCAATTTAATGTATAAATATCTCGCTCAAAGCTCTGAGGATACAACCAGCTTCCAATACTTGCTTAAGACATCGGTAAAATTTGTAATGCACTGGGAAGACAACCAAGAAGCCAACAAAAAGAAAGAGTACCGGCACTTCTTTATTTCCACTTCTATTAACACATCTGACAAGACTGGTTTAGCTGAACTAGGAAGCATACTTTTGATGGGATTATGCAACTGAAGGCATACAGTACTAGTTAGAAATCTTTGTTAACATCAAATCTGCATGTTTTTGAGTCTGCAATATTTCATCTAGAAAAAGTATTGTCAAAATCTCTCAATTTACATCAGCAGCTCACTTTTCAGCCAATATTATAATGGTTTGATTCATTTAGCAAATACATATGTTCAGTTGAATTCAACAGATTGTTAGGTAGCGGCCCTCATCGAGTACAGGGTCAGGGCACTTACACACATATAAAGTGTGATATATGGTCGGCCATTCATCCCGGCCAATACCCCCAGGCCGCCAGATGGAGCCCTTCCTGCGGCATGGAGGTGCCCCAAATTACAGCAGGGCATCATGGACATTGGAGTTTTCCTGTACAGCCCTGCTGGATAACGTTGGGGCCGCCAGGGGATGCTGCAGGGAGGCCCAAAGACTTGTATTTTCCCTACAGCCCGGAAGTACGTCCCAGTCACATGGACAGAGGAAATGACGTGCTTCTGGTTTGAAGAAGAAGAGTTTTTACCTGACCCGGAAGTGCTGGATAATCACATGGACTGAGGGCTCAGAAGCACTTCTGGGTCATGGACTATAAAGGACTCTGGGAAATAACTGACGGACGAGCTGAGTCAGGTGGCAGGGTGACAATGCGTCCGGGTGTGGAGGATTGTTTATTGATTTATTATTGTGTGTATCATTTATGAGTATAGTGGAGTGGAGGGTGCTTTGTGCACATTATTATTGTGTGAAAATAAATTATTGGACTTTTATCTGGTGTCTGGCGTCTGATCCGAGGGTTCAAGGGGATGACGGTGCCCCCTAACTGTCACAAAAGATATAATACAATACCAATAAACCTTACAGTATTTACATACAGGAATGCATATATCACTATCATTAAACAATATTTCACAGGCCAAGGTCTTTGGTCTACAGCCAAAACAAAACCTAAATGAGAAGAGTTGTTATCATACAGTAGTTCTACAGGTGGCACACTAGCAGGTGTGAACAACCAGGAGGCACTCCAGCTCCCCTACACTCAACACAGCAGATACAGACACAAGTCCAACAACACACAAGGCTTTTATTAAAGCGTGGGAAATGCTTTCCATTTGTTTCCCACCTGCAACACAGTGCATAAGCACGATAAAGCACAAATATAAAATATAGCACTTTATCTTCTTTCTTCACCTTGCCTCTTTCTGTCTCCACTTTTCCTAGCAAGTTTTGTCATCCTTCTTCCAACTTTGGCTCCCTGAATGAGATGCTGCTATTACTTATATTCAGAATCCTGGGAGTACTTCCGGTGTCTCATAATTGTGGCCCAGGAGTACTTCTGGGTTCGGCGGGAGCCCTATGCACAAGGGCTCAGCAGTTCCTGCACCCCCTAGTGACATCCCCAGAACCCAATAGGGGTGAACCAACAAATGCCAACTCCCACACAGCCCTGTGAGAATCCGAGGCGCTGTTGCAGCCCAGTAGAGCTGCCAAATAACAGTTTAGAGGAGATAGCACATTTCATAAGCCATCTCCCCCTGCTCTACCATTAAGAAAGTGTCCCAGCCGGGTAATGATCCTGGCCGTTCCTCACACAGGTTAAGAAACTTGTTGACTGTCATACACTGACTTATGGCTGGTGATGCACAGTCCAGTGCTCCCCTGCCTTCTAAAGTCAGACTTCTCACTTGTCAGGCTGTCAATGGCTGTTGTGTCTTTGTCAAAGTGATATTTCTAGTGGTCACGTTATTGGTGTTACGTGGTGCCCATTGTAAGGGCTATCTGATATCTAAACTAGGTGTCTGACATTGCATCATCAGCCTGACAGATTCGATGTCCTGGGTTGAAATTTAGCGCCTAACAGTTGTCTGTGTTGAGTCTGAACGTTCTTCCATATCAACATCTGTTTTCATCCCACGTTCCCAAGGACACATGAGGTGTGTTGATTGCCGATTCTTAATTGGCCTTGTGTAAGTGGAGTTTTATTCCTAAGTAGGCTCAGAGATGGACTGGCGCCTTGACCAGAGCTGGCTTCCAGGTTGTATTCTATTTTTCAATAATATGCTCTGTTTCCTGAACAACAGTGATTTGGATTAAGTAGATTCAAGAATTTGATGTTATGGCACTTACTATTTCATTGGCAATGTGACTGTGGAAAACTCTACTGCCTTATCCATTTACTCTTTTTCATACTCGCTTATTGCTTTCAACCTCACAAGACAATACAGTTGTCAGTCATTGCTGTTGAGATTTTGTTTGCCTTGGGAAACTTAACCTTCACTGAAATCTGCCCAGCAGCTCACTTGCCACTTAGTTTCTTCTATTAGTTCAAAAGTAGGCAGCTCTTTAGCACTGACACTTAGAGTAAAGGGTGAGGTTTACCATTTTAGACTGTGCACGGCCAAATTTTCTGCCTGTTAAAAATGTTATTTCTGCATTAGTCTTGGTGTGCCCAGTTAGGTTTGGAAGTTGTTTTCTTTTTTCACCTGAAAAATGCTTCTGAGATCTTACAGTTTATGCACTAATTAAAAAACAACCTACACACTTTCAAACCCGCTTATCCGGTTACAATTTAAGGGGGCCGGTGCCTATTCTGGCTGCACTGGTCTCAAAGTGGGCACAGGCTGAGCTCATACATGCCCTCTCAGGCTAGTTCAGAGTCTGCTGTTATACTTGGGGTAACATGGAAATAAAAAACTGGACTGGCTAGAAGACAATTCACACACACGAAGGGAGAATGTGCAAAGTCTACATAAGGAGTCTCTAACTCCGGCCCTAAAGCACTACCATGACTGCAGGTTTTCAATCTAATTCTTTTCTTAATTAGTGACCAGTTGATTAGTGATTAGTTGCTGCTTTTGTCGTTCATTTTAATTGACTTGTTACTTATGACTCAGATCCCTTAAATATTTCAAACAATAATGACATATGAAAGGAGCCAACACATGACCTGCGTTCATCATACAATATCTGAAAATAAAGAAAGGTGAAGATCTCAGTAATGTTGATCTGCTCAGGTCCACAAAACATTTTTGTGATGCTTTTAAGAAACAGAAAATCAAAAGTTTTGGAAATAATTGCTATGGCAGAATGAGAGTATCAGAAAACCATGGAATTAAATGTTGAGTTGGAGGCTCCAACTTAGCTGGTCCTCTGTTGGCTCACTTCACATCTCATTTCTATTTGGGTGCCATTTAAAGAAAAAAGAAGTAATCCAGTGGAGTGAGTCTTAAAAACTTAGTCAATTAAAATGAAGAGAAAAGATGTGAATTAGCAGCAAAAACTGGTCACTAATTTAAAAAATGATTAGAATGAAAACCTGGAGTCACAGTAGCGCTCCTGGAGCAAAACTGGAGACCACTGGTCTATACCAACACTGAGATTCTAATTTTGAGATTTGAAACTTCAACTGTAGATCTCTGGGACTTTGTATGATTGTGTTACCGTAATGAAAATACTGATTAGCTTAGTGTGTACTAGGTGTATATTATTATACAGCTTAAGAATGCTGGAAAAATTCTGATTCGGTAATTACTTCGTGTATCCATTTCCTCATTTTTGGACCTGCATATTCAATGCATGGTCAACAACAGTTGAAGCCCACTCAGGAGACTAGCACAATGCAGGAACCAGCCCTGAAAGGAATGGCAGACTCTCACAGGATACACTTGTAGCACACTCTTGCATTTGATCAAAATGGGTCTGGGATGCAGGAGGAATCTGCTGAGCACAGGGAGACAATGGCAATGCCACCCAGACAGTAAGCACACCGGAATCAAACCCCGCTCTCTGGAGCCATGAGACCCAGTGTCAGATCTGTCATCTTCATGGCCCACTCGTTGACAGAAACCGATGAAAATGGAGATTTACAAGTTTTTCAGTGGAGCAGAACTCAGAATAGAACAGCTGCCACTACTGGGAGCCATAGTGTCTAACAACAGAGGCAGAGAGTTTAGTATCAAGGGAGGCCCATAGGACTCTTCTGCGAATCCTCAGCTGAATTAATCTAACAGTTATTAAAGAACGACACCCTTCTATTGCAGTCACTGAATTTAGCATGCGTCTAAAGTGATGCAGGGGATTTTCATGAAGACATCTGTCATTTTATACTGACAGTGACCTTAATAAATGACAAGCAAGCCAAACCCCCTGGTGACAGGAAGGCCACTCAGACCTGTGACAGAAACAGCTTAATATCATGCTTCTACAGTAAACCTTTCTAATTATCAGACGTGGGAAGCAATTTTTGTTGAAAAAAATGGAGAGGCTTTGTTTTTCTTCTTAAACAGAAGCCACTGTATTGTAGCAGCCCTGACAAGTAAAAGTAAATGAATTATAAAGAAATAAGATCATGGCATGTGAAGCTTGTCTCATTATTTAATGGGTTCAAATTAGAATTAGCATTATCTGTTCTTTTTTTTTTTCATTTTCTTCTGGTAGAGTAAAATTAGCACTGAATGCAATCCAGTTAAAAAATATATATATATATTTTTTTAACCTGTGCATTCTAAACTTGCATTTCAGACCTAATAAACGTGTTCTCCTATATTCTTCTGACAGGGAGCTGGTGAAAGTGAAGTATTCTCCTACAAATGGATACACCCACGTGTAACACAGTGGTGGTCCAACAGGTGCCATCTCTGTGGAGTTCCCATGTCCACCTTGTGTTCATGTGATTTCTCCACAGAGTCCAACTGCATAATGCTAAGTAGTTTTGGCTGCTGTAAACTGCACTGGCCTGAGCCAAAGTACTGCTGTGTTTCTTTGTGCCCTGAATTGAACTTGCGACCCTTTCAAGCAGTGCCCATTACTTCAATGAACAAGTTATACAATTGAAAAACGTAATATGGCAAGAATGGGCATCAGAGTGGAAGGAACTAAGCAACCCTAGAGACAATCCAGAGGAACCCAGGATGATTCTGGGATTGAAACATTTGAGCTATGAAGAACGATCGAAGGATCTGAACCTTTTCAGTTTAAGTAAACTCAGAGTAAGAGGTGACATGACCAATAATTAATTACTTGTCAAAAATTATTATTAATTGTCAAAAATTATAAAGGGAATTAATAAAATGGATCTAGGCTGTTACTTTAAAATAAATTCTTCAACAAGAACATAGGGATACTGCTAAAGGCCTGCTAAGTTTCACACACAGGTTAGAATACTTTTCTTCACTCAAGGAACCATACGTTCTATGTATTCTATGTAGTGTGGTAGAGAGTTGGACTTAAAGCACCTTCAAATCTTGACTTGATCTAATTTTGGACAATCTAGGTGAATAGAATATATGTGCATGTACGGGGTGGAATGGCCTGTTCTCATCACAATATTTATAAAATTCGAAGGTTCTTCTTCTTCTTTCGGCTGCTCAAATTAGGGGTTGCAACAGCGGATCAACTTTCTCCATATCTTCCTGTTCTGTTACACCCATCACCTGCATGTCCTCTCTCATCACATCCATAAACCTTCTCTTAGGCCTTCCTCTTTTCCTCTTACCTGGCAGTTCTGTCCTTAGCATCCTTCTCCCAAGATATTCCCAGAATCTCTAAAGTCACATATTCTGTAATGTTGATTTGGAAGAAAACATCTAGATCCTACAGTTATAGACTAAGACATAAAATGACTTATTTCAAGACATTTTTAGCACACCAGGCCCCCTGTACCTAAAGTAAAGGAATCTCTCATTCCACAACTTTGTCTTGCAAAACATTGAGCTCAATCAGACATAATAAGGATGGATGGATGAATGAATGGATGAGTGGAACTCTCACAGAGTTGGCCAGCCTTGCACTTACCACTGTTTCTGCCCATTTTTCTTTCCATTATAAGACTCAAATCATTATAAGAATCCCACAGGTTGCATGGATGCTAACAGTGAAAAGTAATTTTCACCTCATGACATAAATTCTTAACTGCACTAAGGCTCAGACTTTGCCTGGGTCATCATGAACATCAATCAGCATGTCTTTGCTGTGCACTCCACTGCGGCTTTAGTTGTATGTTCTGGGCCATTTTGTTTTTGGATGAACTTTCTCCCAGACTGTGCTTGCTGACTGTTTCTAGGCAGTGTAGTGTAGTGGTTAAAGGCTTCTTCTTTCAAACCCCGAAGCTGTGGGTTCACATCCTGCTGCTGACACTGTGTGGCCGTGGGCACGTCACTTCACCTGCCTGTGTTCCAACTGGAAAACAAAAGAAATGAAACCAACTGCAGCTCAAAGACTTAAGGTCATATTCAAATAAGATTTCAGGTTTTTCCCAGCACTGCTCCAGACTTTACTTTGCCAATTTTATCTTTAATCTCCACAGATCTTCTAGACATTGATGCAGAGCAACAGTCCAGTATCACTGGCATCTGTTGTTTCACAGATGAAGTTGTCTTCTCAAGATGATGCAAACTTGCATCAACACAGAGCCTACAGATGAAGCCAAAAACACATGGTTAATATTTTCAGAGTTCCACCATGTCATTTTATAATATCTTTTTATCCACCGTGTCTATTTCTTTTACAACTACATGCAAAACCCAGTTTCAAAAAGCACCTTAAAATGGCTTCTGGTTTCTTCTCTTGGAAGGAGTTCCTGTTAGTCTTGTGACTAAAGCCCCACAAAGCTAGTCTTGGACTAATTCACAGTAGTGCCAAAAACATTCTTCTAATAAATTTTGCTTTGCTTCGGGGTGATTTAAATACTTTGGGTTTTTCTTTAACTCTTGCTTTTCCTCCAAATGCACCTTTGTCTGCATGATGTGGTTTTCTGGAAGCCGTACTGCTTGCATGTGGAACTCCTCAAAGACAGCTGAAGTGTTCTGAAATTCCTTCAGTGGGTGCAATTGGTCTGAACTAAACACATCATGTGACTTCAAAGGACAATTGGATATAGAGAGAGAGAGGTTAGGAGCACACAGTAATACAGTGCATTGCCGCACCCACCACACGACAAACCAACTCAGGATCCAGATTAGGACCCGAGTGCAGCCATGCAATGGGTGATACCTCAGCACCACACTAGTTCAGATGGAGTGGAACAGTGTGAGGTTTTGTATGGTGGCTGGAGTGCCAATTCTGCCACCAACCCCGAAGTTTTTCCCTGCAGGTTGGAGGGCCTACATGCAGGGGCGGATGTAGATTAACGTCATACCCAGGACGGAGCAATTGCAGGTTAAGGGCCTTGATGAAGGGCCCAACAGAGCAGAAACCCTTTTGGCATTTTACAGGATTCGAACCGGCAACCTTCCAATTGTTAGTGCAGATCCCTAGCCTCAGAGCCACCACACCACTGTACAGGATATTTATAAACTCAGTAATTTTCTATTTGCAAACATCTTTACAACAACGAAGGCATCTTCTACTTTAAGTTCAAGAGTATTGACGTGTTCACATTATAATGAGGTGCACTCAGACGAATGATAGTTGAATAATGTAAATAATAGATGACAAATACCACATCGTACATTAAATACAACAATAGGCCATAAATATAAGAACACACATGACGTACACTCATGAAGTTGTCAGTCCAGACAGCTGCAGAGTAGAGTAGAGATAAAAACTGTTCCTGAATCTAGTGGTGCTGATGAACAGCAGGACACATAATAAAATACATTAGGACTTTATAATAAATCATATTTACTATCACAGTAAGTGGAGCCCACGAAAGATTGTGTGGATGGGAGGTCAGTGTCAGCTTCAGTGTTGCTATAACATGAATTTCAGTGGACTGTAAACCCATAATCCCATTTTGACCATGGTCAACAGGACACGAAGCTAAAAGGTATGCCGGGTTGCCCACACTTTGAAAATGTATTTTAGGACTGGGACTGATGCAATGATAGCCCAGATGCCATTACTCTACAGCACAAACTGTTCTTATTCATAGAGACTGCCGATTCTGCATAAATATTATCCTGTGTTCAGAAAATAATTTCCCTTAGTTATGATCATTTTCATTTCATGTCCTTCAAAGTTATTTCATGTCAGTGATACTTTAGGTTGTTTAATAAATGTGTAGTACGTTCAAAACTCAGCCTGACTACAGAATGTCTTAGCTCCACAAACGTGCACAAACCAGACACCATGGAAGGCTGCATTTCTTTCCTTTTTTTCAGTGCAATATGTGCCCATGATATGCACCATTACAGGGTTAACTTAACCTCGGTTTCCCATTGAAATGCTAAACAGCTCTTAGCCAATAGATTCACATTTGCACTTTTTAAATTTAACACACACTCTTAGCCATATGCCATATTCTTGCTATTTGTTTCAAAGTGTCAACTTCTTATGCATATGTCAGTTCAATCAAGATGGCACATGCAAGGCATTAAGCGAGGCACCATATGGGCACCTTAATTAACCTGATTGGCAGTTTTGTTCATTCATTGGCAACAGTGGTTGAGGTGCCCTGTGTGTTAAACATAGTCATCAGGTCGCCGCTCAGGCCTTTGCTTTTGTTCTTTTTTTAAGTATTCATTTCACTCCTTTCAGTCATAAAAAATGTTTTAGGAAAGCTTGCAACTAAATTTTAATAGGTTCTCTATAACAGGAAGGCATCTAAGGGATACAGAGAAAATAGCTTTGATCACTATAGACTAAGGAAAATGCAGGAGACACATCTAAAACATGACAAATGAGCAGCACTTATCTTATTTCCAAGATGCCCATGTGCTTTATGCACGAAAGTATTTTAAAGGTGCGCCCTATGATAAGGACCCCACTTAAAAGCATTACCAGTGCACCACATTTACATCACTTTTAAACCAAAGGCATCACACACAACTCAAGACCCCACATATAATGCCACGTTTATTAGTTTTTAGTCAAGTGAATCCTCATTACTGCCTATCTATTTATCCAATATTATCTGTCCCCACTTCAACCAACCCAAGGTCACTGGGCTGGAGTGTTTATAAGCAAGAAAGGGACCTGCCCCGAGTAGGATGTCAGGGCACACTCGAACATACATTTCCAGTTTGGGTCCACCAATTAACAGAACTCTCCCTGTCTTTAAAATGTGGGAAGAGAACCAGAACACCAGAAGAAAACCTCTGCAGACATGGCGTGGGCTATAAGCAGACAGTGACTGATCTGGAATTCAAATAAGCCCTCAAATAAAATTATGAATATGTACGACCAGGACCCCAGCGTTAAATAATTATAAATGCATTGTAATCCACCTCACCTGAACGCATAAAGAATGTGCCACACCTCTGCCAGAAGCCAAAAAAAGGAAGAAGGAGTGAGACATGCTGTACAGTCCCTCATCACAGTGACCACGAGTGGGAGGAATAGACCCACTGAGCCATCTTCAAGCCAACGACTGTAGCAGAAAATTAGAAACTGTTTCATAAAATGGCATCAGCACATTAAGTCTTCTGACATTGTTTTCTTGGACAAGATGGTTATACGAGGTATTTATTATTTTGGAGAGTACATACTTAACTCCAACTGTAGATTTTTGAAATAACGTTCTAAAAGCCACAACCCTATTTACTGTTAATTCAAAGATGTTCTGTGGTGTTTGTTTTATTTTTTTAAAAGAAATACCAACAAGACCAATGGTGTCATGTCTTAGCCAGGGTTCCTCCCCTGGCTGGGGTTCAAATTTATGTTTTATTTATCTTTTGTTGATTTGTTATTCCTTGATTTATGTTGATGATGTTAAGGTAACTTTTTTGATTATGTGCTTTATTCATTTTTTGGATTTTGTTTATGCCTATAAACTGCCTGTGATATGTTCAATGTGTTTTGTGGGTGGTTCCCTAAGGGGCGGGACCACCTGCCAATCACCCTCAGGAACTGTCCTCTGCTGTATAAATCCAGAGGGTCTCCCACAGTGCTTGGTGGTTCAATGTGTTGATGAGTGGACTTGTATTTGTTGTGATTTTGGGAATGTACTGACAGTTTTGACTTCCTGTATTGGTATTTGTTGGATTTGGATTGCCTTCATTTTACAGGCAATGCCATTTTGTCTATGCGTTGCATGGAGCTTCATTGTGAATGAAATACTTTTTGTAAAGAATAAACCTTTTATTTATAAAGATTCGATTCTTGCCCTTATTATTAGCTGATGCCTCGCAGTTAGGAGACCCAGGTTTGCTTCCCTGGTCCTCCCTGCATGGAGTTTGCATGTTCTCCCTGTATCTGTGTGGGTTTCCTCCTACAGTCCAAAGACATGCAGGTTAGGTGTTTCCGCCGGGTGCTCCGGTTTTCTCCCACAGTCCAAGTTAGATGCATTGGCGATCCTAAATTGTCCCTAGCACATGTGTGTGTGTGTCTTACGGTGGGAAGGCACCCTGCCTGGGGATTTATTCCTGCCTTGCGCCCTGTTTTGGCTGGGAATTGGCTCCAGCAGAACCCCGTGACCCTGTGTTAGGATATAGCGGGTTGGAAAATGACTGACTGACTGACTGATTATTAGCTGAGGTTTGATGATGATATCCCCCTCTAGTGGGCATTTTTGGAAGTGCTCTTGGAACTGTTTAGTGCTCAGAACACCTAGATGACTGACAGATGGCTTCTGATGCTGCATAAATAGGTATTTTTTTTAGGATTTAGAATTCAACATTATTAAGTTAAAAACGTAAGCTGCTGTTAGTCATTTGTATGCTCTATTTGGATTATCTGCATCTCATGAGTTGAACACATGAACACCTTACACAGCGATCACTGAGTGCACTGTGAGATCAATAAGTTCAGTTCATGTTGTTTCTGTCAGATCAGAGCCTGTACACACAAAGCATAAAATCTTGTCAAGCAAAATTTATTTACTGTATATGGCAGAGTGTCCTTCATAGTAAGTACAAAATAATTAACAATATTTCAGCTCGGAGGGAATCAAGTAATGTATTGAGTAGCTGTTGCATTTTAAAGTGAGAAAACGTTATTTATCACCGATACACTGTATTCTCAGTGCAATTCCCATGGCTATGAAATAAATGGGTGTTTTTAACTGTTCAAGTGCCCAACCTTTTAGCATATTAAGTGTGAAAAAATGCACGTTTTTACTTGTCCCCCAAGTACAGTATATGATTTAAACAAATTACTCGATTCTCTTAAACTGCTTGTGCTGAACGTTTTTTGACAGCAGTCATAAATGCACCCAACTGGACCCTGCTGGAAATGTTATGAAAATTATACAAACATATTTGTGTGTTGCTTTTAGCAGTTTGTAATTAGCATTTTAATAATTTTCTTATTATTCTTGATATTTATCTCAAGCAGATGACGATCATCAAAGCAAGGCAGCACAGCATCTCATTACACAGGCCTGGTGTGAAGAATGTTAAACAGGAAAGGGAAAAAAAAGCAAAGCCATGCCAAGTTCAGAGTAACAGGCGCAAAGTGTCATGAGATGGATTTGAAAAATGAATAAACAGAATTAACAGAGGAAGTATGCCATCATGTGAACATATTTTGTATTTATTTGTGTAAAATTAGCACATGCTCCCAACCTTTCTTTGTTCCTAACAATTATTAATAATTTAAATAATTTAGTTACTTTAATGCTCACATATTCTCATGTCTGAAATTGTATATTTTGTAATTGGACTCATTTATTAACTGAAAAGAGAGGATTTCTGAAGTTAAGCCTTGATGAATTATAAAATGATCATCTAATAACACTATAAAAAATAATAAGCCAAAATGTATCGCTCATAGTAAAGGATCATGGTGTCTTTGTTGGCATTGTGGCCTTGTGTCTCCAGGAGAATGAGTTTAAATTCCATTGCTGCACATTTTCCTCATACCTTTGTGAATTTTTCTGGGTTTCCTAGATTTTTTTCTTCATTCCAGAGGCATACATGTTTCATTAATTGCTTATTCTTAATGGAGTGAGGGTGTGAGTGCCTTGCTTTGTTTTGGTGTCCGATCAAGAGCTGGTTCTTGCATTATGTCCACTGATGCCCTACTTAATGACCCTATTATGTAAACGTAAAATTCAGAAAATGGAGGTGTGGTTATTATTATAGTCTATCCATCCATCCATCCATCCATCAGAATTTAAATCTGTTTAATCCAGTTGTGTGTTACAAAGGTGCCATCACTGGGTGGGATACCACAGCATCATAAGGTTAAGCAATGCACTCACTCACATTAGCCTATTTGGAAATTCAGTTAAATTAACATGCACATTTATGAGATATGGAATAACATTTTTGTACCTTGAGGAAAATCCCATTCAGGTAATCTAATAAATTAAAATCTGCACATGAAGTTGAGACCAGGAGCTGTAAGGTGACAGTTCTAATCACGCCTCCAGTGTGCTGCACATATAATGTGATACACAATGAATCAATTCTACAGGACTACAGGTGGACATCAATAAAAAAAATACATTAATAAATTGTGAAAATTAGATAAATCACACTAAACAAATGAACTCTAAATAACTCAAGCAAGTTCAGAAAAATCTTTTTTAATGATTCCATTATATTATTTGTTTGCTTCCTGTTCATTCAGCATGTCAGAATCATCAGTGTTAGTGCAAATCTTTTAGTTTTTCTTAGCTGTCTTTAAATCACCATATAGTGTTTATTTGAATTTGGAATGTATTCTCTTGTTTGAATCTTCATGCATATACAGGCAGTGTGGTATAGTGGTTAAGACTTTGGACTTCAAACCCTGAGGTCGTTGGTTCAAATTCTACCATTGACACTGTGTGACTATGAACAAGTCATTTCACCTGCCTGTGCTCCAAATGTAACCAATTGTACCCCAAACGTTACATCGGTCAAAAACGTTAATAATATATATTTCACCTTCATTCAACAATTTGTTCCTTTTCAGAACTCTTTCAAGAATGTGGCTATTCCAACAAGCTCACCAAGAAGTGCGCTGTAGAAATGGCCAGACACCTCACACATTTGTCTCGTTCCTCCACAGTCCTGAGGTCAAAGGCTCTGAAGAAGATCCATCCCCCTCAGCTAACTCCGCCCACCTAACTGCTCTCAGCCACTCCCATTTACGCTGCCAGTTTTGTCAGGCCCTAGACCTGTCTGTTAAGCACAAGCAAGCAAGCAGTAGACAACTTGCATTTTATTTTTTGTGCCTTTGGAGTCTTAGCACACACTACTTGTCATCTATTAATTGTCCTGCATAACATATGGATTTTCAACTAGGGGCTTCAACGTGTTTCCAGTTTTTGTGCATTCATTTTACTCTGCTTATCCTATCAGTACAAAGAGAGAATCAACTCTGAAAAGGGGACCAGTTCATCCCTGAGCACTAGTGGAGTTAGTTTTATATGGTTTCATATGAATTCTTTAAACTAATAAGAAACACTTAAATTGAACAGAAACTCGGAGGTTGAGCTTTAAGTAAGCATATGAAATCAGCATCAAGCTACTGGGTGCCAAGTTTCAAACAGATTCCATGAAGTTGAATCCATCCACTCTACTGAGGAAATATCATTATTATGCAGAGGAACTGAAGTTGGAGCAAACTTTACAGCTTCTGACGTTTAGGCCTTCTCACTCTGTGAATCTCCTTTTATGACCTGTTCAGGACATTATTTCACACAAGGATTACCAACTTACAGTATGTAATTTTATCTTTCTTTTAAATTATTTTTAATAATCAATATATTTTCAGTCCTTCATTGTTGGGTCACAAGGAGTCAGATCCTATCCCAACTGCATCAAGCACAAGGGGAGAACAAAGCCACCCATACAGAACAGTCTATGCAATTCAAACAACTCTCATGAATTCTAATGTGTGGAAATTAATAGAGCAAAGTCTGTGGAACACTAGATATAAAAAAAGTGCAATTTGAGGAAATGTGAACTACTCATATTTATATTTTGCAAATGAGCTTTGCTCCTCCAGCTGATTATAGCCTCTAGACAGCTACAAGGCAAAAGCCGAGCTCGCCAAGGAATAAGACAAACACACATGCACATAACACTCAACCCGACCATTATCTCAGCTTACACAGCGAAACATTGATTTCTCAAATCTTACTAAATTAGAACGCCTTTCATGCTGTGTTTTTCATGCCATCAATGAGCTCATTATTTTCCATTAACCTCATTTGTAGTTTCAGCAGCAACTCTGAGAACTCAGCTCAGCATCTCCTATTGTATTTCAGTGATTCTTGCCTTGAAATATGATCATTAAAAGAAATAAAATTTAAATCATTTTTTTATTTCATGAGATATTTATACAGCAGACTTCAGAACAGATTGCTTGTATGTTGTACAAATATACTATACATGGAGACACAAGGAGACTACTCTGAGCAGATCAAAAAGGTACAAAAGCTCTAAATATTAAAAAATATGTTTGTATTAATAAAACACAAGAGCAGGAATGGAGTGTAATGATTAGAGGGAGTAATACAAGGTAAAACTGTCATACTTCCGTTTATGCTAAACACTGTTTATTCTCTGTCTAACATGGTCATCTGGGTAATTTGTTCTTTTTCCAACAACAAAAACACAGTTAAACTAAACACTGCACCACTGAGTCTCTCTACATACTAGACAAAGAAGCTCCATCCCAGTGGACCTTTGTCTATAGCCACCTCTCAATCTCGGAGTTAAAGCTGAAAGCAGTCATTTACAGTCCGACAAAGCATTACATTCTTGGAAAGCAGATCTATAACTGGAGGATAAAGATCAAAATGCCATCTGGCAGCGTCTGCTTTCTCTCCACCTTTGAGCCCTGCCATACATTATTATGTCAGAAAACCAAAACTCCTCATGGACGACCTATCCTTAAAAAGTAGAAATCCAATTGCCTCCTACCAGAGCCAAGATTCATGTGGCTGAAGCTGTGCCATTTCCCAGTTGTACTTGCGTTAGTCTGTTACTGGCACAAAACTATCTGCACATGCTTGCTTTTTAAATACGGTGTCCACAAGCATTTGAATTGTTCATTGTCCTTTTGTGTGCATTTGAAAGACAATCATATTGTTATAACATGTTCTGTACATTTACTGGAGTGAGGCAACCAATCTGAATGTCATTATAAGCCATTTAAAGCAGGAACAAGATCTAAGAAGGCCCTCTCCACAGCTGTAACATGCATGTTGAAAAACCAAAACAGTTCAAAGTGTTCAACCCCAAGTCCATCGTGTCTCTTATGCAGCTTCAAGTTCTGTTTTGTTCAAGTACCAACATGGGCACTAATTTGCTATGCACCAAAGTGCAACGTGGAATACGTTATACATCCAAGAAAAGCAAAGGCTAGTAGTGACAAAACTAAAATTAGGACATATAAGCAATCCCTAGGTCTAAATACAAAGAAAAATGACAAACCTTGTATACCAACAGAAAACAAACCAGAGAAATGCAAGAATGCAGTTTTAGTCACACAACTTTCTCTTTTCTCCTACATAAATGTCTTTTTTGGGCTAATCAATGTTTATCTTCACAGTTTTTCTTGAATAGGCTCAAAGAATAAACACCTGCTGTCTCTCATTCTCCACGAAATAAGGCCGTTGTCAGGATTTTGGAAGTAATTGAGATATTTTGTGTTGTTTTTATTAGTATATATTATATTGATTTATGTTACGGTTGCCACCAATTTTAGATGCATTTTTAAATAATGTGAAAAGCACCTACTGCAATAGCCATCTCTGTCTGTCCATCTGTCTCCCTGCATGACAAATAACTAGCCCAAGTTTTTTTTTAAATTGCCATTCTTATTCTTCTAGGAAATTTGTTGGAAAAGGTCAGTTTTCATTAGAATACAGTATCACAAAATACACTGCACTGTTCACATTTTTGAAATTTCAAAATCACCAACTGAAAAGCATTGGCAAATTTGAAAACGTGTTCATCGTAAAAGAGAGAAACACTCTTTGTGATTTCATTACGGATTAGTTTACTGTAACAAATTTACCTTGAGAGTGGTCACCTCAACTTGTATAGTTTGTATATTTCCCTTTTTACTCGCCATCTCTGTCTGTCCATCTGTCTCCCTGCATGACAAATAACTAGCCCAAGTTTTTTTTTAAATTGCCATTCTTATTCTTCTAGGAAATTTGTTGGAAAAGGTCAGTTTTCATTAGAATACAGTATCACAAAATACACTGCACTGTTCACATTTTTGAAATTTCAAAATCACCAACTGAAAAGCATTGGCAAATTTGAAAACGTGTTCATCGTAAAAGAGAGAAACACTCTTTGTGATTTCATTACGGATTAGTTTACTGTAACAAATTTACCTTGAGAGTGGTCACCTCAACTTGTATAGTTTGTATATTTCCCTTTTTTACTCGCCAGGTAACTGCTTCTGACAGTAAAATGGATCTCCAATACAAGTCTCTCAGATGCTATTTCTTTACCAGATCACATCTCCTGCTGCTTTAGGTAAGTTAACTGCAATAGTAAAAAATATATTGCTATTTGTCTAGAAAATAATGTTAGGTGGAAAGGAATTATGTAAACATCTCTCAGTAAGTACAGTGAACAAATATGAACTCTGTATTTACAGTATGTTACATAAAAAACAACTTCAGGCTGCATTATCTGCACATTTTAACAATATTTCTCTGATACTGCCATTTATCAGTAAAACTCCAGACCTGCTCTCCATCAGGGTCAGAAGCAACCAACAGTTTTACTTTGAAACAGATTTTATCTCTTCAGGTGTGTCTATCAAAAATGTTATGTGCTTAAGAAATTTGATCCATAGTTAGTTAGTCATAGATCTTCCACATCCAGCAACTAACAGGACATCAATCAATACTATGTTTACCTAAGTAGAGCTGGGATCTGCTGCCACCACAAGCCTATTTGGGCTACGTTTTTAACTACAAGATATTGTAAAGTGCATGTATTTAATGTGATCTACTATCACATGTAACTACACTCTATTATCATAGTTGATATTGAATATGAATCACTGTTACAAAAACAGTTATAAAAAACATGATAAGTCACTTTGATGTTATTAAAATGTAAAATCTAGAAATTTCAAGTCAGTTAGCTAACTCCCAGAATGCACCTGAATGATAGACAATTTCATACATTTTCTAACTTTTAATATACAAATTACTATAATGCTCTGTGTGTCAGGAACATCTGTTAAATACAATTTACTTTATTTGCAAAAGGTACCAATCTTTGTTTTTGAAAATATTTTATTGTTATATAGTGATAACATTTTGCCACCATTTGCAAGGGCACCACCATTCTGTGTATTTGTTTGCATGGGTGCTGCCATTTTAAGTGTCTTGTCTGTATATTGCACAAAAGTGTCAGCGTAAAAAGTAACGCATGTGCACATGCCTGCTGCCCCACCCCAATTCCTCCCAGAATTACGCCTCTTTGAATATGCAAATCAATATAAACAGCCCTTAAGCTCAGCATTCTGTGAAAAGGCAATGGCAAAAGCACGGTGGAAAATAGAAGAATTTCAGCGAATATCAAGTGGAGGCAAGGAAAAACATACTATTTGTTGGTTTAAACAGTGGTATAAACAACAAAAGGAAGCTGATCGAGTGACATAGCATGTTGGAAAACTAGAAAGCTGAAGTTCACAAAGTCACACAGTGCCCGAAATAAAAAAGAAGTTGTCAGATATCAAAGTCGACGTGAAAAGGCGAGTCATAGCCCACTGTTTGAGTGTCATATGGAAGCTTATTAAGGTACAGAGAAAAGAAAAAAAAAATTAGGACACAGTGAAAAAAAAGCTCAAAATATTAACTTTAATCTCGAAATATCCACTTTAATCACGTAGTTTATTTTGTCATTAAAGTAGAACATCATAAACTAATCTTAAAATCGTTTAACTTACTAGTTTCTCAAATCCCATCGTAACTAAAGTAGCACATTAAATGCTTTGTTTTGTATGTGTTCTTCTATGTGCTCTATGTGTGTGAATCACTACGTGCTTCTTAAACGTGCTTTCTCTTTCTCCGACAGGACACAGAAACCATTACATTCATGATATTACAGGTCTCTGAATAATTTAAATACTGAGATGTATACTTGATATCATTTTCATGATGATAGGAGTGAAAGCATGTTATTAAACACTAGCCAACCCGCGGCGTACCATACGCCGCATAATCAGGCCGTTTTTAATGATTTTTAAGCACAGGGAGAAAATGAACATTTGAAAAATCGGTAATGTAATAAATCAGCAAGAAAAGCAACATTGTAACAAAGCACGGAACAAACCAACACACAATCGTCCGTGCGGCACTCATTCGCGGAGGGTGGAACAGGAGGAGAGGAGAAGGACGTCCATTCAGCTCCGTCCGTCATACTAGTCTGCTGATTTCTCGTCCAGTATGCACTGCCTGCTCATGTGCCCACCTCCAACTCGTCACTCGAGTCGTTATCGTCTTTGCACAGTCCAGATGCACCTGTGACTCACGTAGACTTTTCATTGCTCTGTGCGATTCTGGCTGCCTTTCTGTATATAATCCATCAAGACACCTTTCCACAGTAGTAGCAAGGTGGGAGGGGGGTGTGTACAAAGGGTAGGGACGTAATGAGTGGGAGCGTATGAGTTGCACTTAGTGGGAATTCCACGGTTTGCAGCCCAAATGGGGTTCAACGGCTTACCCACGCCTCTCTGCGCCGGGTAGACACACGGCCAATCTCATGCATAATTATTTATTGAATGCTAAACACTTCTGGAAAGACACGGTTGTCTAAAACGGGTTGGTGTGAGAATACAACAGTAAGTGAATGAAAAGAAGGAACTCTAGAAAGAGCAAAATACAACACAATAGTGAACCCATGGCATAACAAACGCCGCATGGCTCAGATGTGCATGTGAACTCTTAGCACAGACGAAAGGGACTAACTGGGTGGTCGGTGAGTTTTTGTGTCCGGGCAAATGGGCAGGCAGTGTGAATGCCTAGAGAGTGAGGGTAGAAGCCGGCCGGTGAAAAAGGAGTGTTGGTGGGCAGGGAAACGTCTTCCGTGTTCCTGCAGGAGCATCTAAGAAGACGCATGTTTGTCGCGGATGTGAATAGCTGTATGTAGCGTGGAAAACAGTTTGCTATGGTGCACGCGGTCGTGCGTCGTAACCGAAAACTCGGTTTTTAAAGACTGCTCACTTCATTGTGCTTTAACCTCAGTTGTAAAGGATTGCTTTAAGGATCCCATGGGATACCCCTCGCAAACCGTTTCACACGCTGCATATGGCGATTCATCTCCACGAGAAACATGCCTCTATGAACAGTCAACGTAGCTTGGAGGTGCATGACATGCACATGACATTAACCTGACCTGCACTGCATGAGGCCTCTATGACAGACGAATATAAATGACGCCATTTTTTCTGTGTCGTCGCGTCCGAGTTGGTGGGCGTGGCCCTGCAAGTTGTCGTCGTATCCAATGGTCTTGGAGTTGGTGGGTGTGGCTCCTTCCTGCGTGCGCCATAGGTGTCTCACTTGTCGGCGGCTTAGTGAATCCACGTCCCTTCCAGCATGCTTTCCATGGTTGTCTTGCCTTAGTGAATTATATATATATATAGTTTGGAACACGGTGGTGCAGTGATAGTGTCGAACTGGCACCCTGTCCAGAGATTGTTCCCGCCTTGCGCAAGATGCTTGCTGTGCCTTATGCAACCTTCGATGAAATTATTTATTGCAGTAGTACTATCTCTTTCAAACGTAATAACCTCCTATTCCTGTCCTTCCTTTTCTTTCTCCAAGTAACTAATCGCCATACAATCAGCTCTGTAATAGATTTTAAGCCATCTGTAAGCTTAGAACGCTGATTCTTCAAAACTTTTAAGGAACATTGAAATATCTTCGTAGAACATGTTTAATTATTCTATCCTTCCAGTGTCACGCCAGCCCCAGCAAGAATACAGCATGAGGCAGGAACAATCCATGAACAGGGCACCAGCTCCTTGCTAGTGCTGCGACACCATGTCCTCACATGTTTAATTGTTAGCAATATAGATTATTTAAATGAAGTTAACTTTGTATCTGTATAATGTAATAAACATATTTTGCTGCATTCCATCTTAAAAATGATATCGTCATCATATGTAAATACGTGCTTTATAAAGTGGCTCAGGTTGTGCAATATTATAACTGCATTGCAACTTTACAGTGAGGTAATTGTACTAATAAGTACAAACAGTTCTACAAGGAGCACTTGACAGACTGATTGAGTGCGTTTTGAGCTCTTGGGATGAAACTGTTTCTGAACCGCGAGGTCTGTACAGTAAAGTCTCTGAAGCATTTGCCGAATGGGAGCAGTTCAAATAGCGCATGGCTGAGGCAGCGTGTACTTGATGCTGTATACCGATAATTCTCTTTCTAATCAGATGCTGTAGAGCTGTGATTCCACACTCAGATACAGTGATATAAATACTCCAAGTGGTGCAGTGACAGTAATATGGAAAAAGATGATCCGCTGTGGCAACCTCTAACGGGAGCAGCTGAAAGAAGAAGTAAGGTGCAGTGAGAGTAACAAAGCTATGGTATTTGGAATAGGTTGGCTATTCCGTGGACCATTATATTGTTACAGGTTAATTACAATCAGATGCCTTAAACTAATAAACAATATGCAGTTAATTTCAGTGTATATGATAAAGCCGCGTCAGGGATGTGGATTTAAATAAAGAAAGGAAAACCACACTGGAACAAAAGTACTACTTTGACGCTGGGGGCCGCCAGTTTGCAAAACCAAGCGGAGAACTTGCGTACACCAGGAATTGAGCTACCGTGAAAATGCGCATGGCTTTACGCCAAGTTTAGTTTTTATACATCGTGATGTGAGCGTGGAGACGGGCGTACGCAACATTTTTGTGCGTACGCACCGTTTATACATGAGGTCCCAGGAAATGAAAAGGGAGCTGACAAAAACTGTAGTCAATAGTCAAGCTAATCCAAGACACAGATTACAGATTTGTGTCAGATTCAAACCTTTTCAACAATCGTACAAAGTACCTGAATTTCAGGCAGGTTTTACCTGATTATATTTCCAGATTATTGAGGTATTAATCTAAAACCTCCAGATTTAGTCACAGACCAGTCAAAATCACCTAAACATCAAATCATTAATTTTAAATATGTTCAACATTTAGGACCCCAAATCCTTTGTTATGGGGGACAGTGACTTTTTTATATGCAATACATCTCCAAATCTTGAATGCAATTCGGTTAGTTTGTGATCTTTTTTGCAGACATAATCTTCTACTGTGACCGTTTCAATAACCGATGACATATTAGATGACAAAAAAAAGTTTGTCATAATATGTGGGGTTTCTCACATTTTCAACATCAATATGGTTTTTTGTTCAAGACAGAAGGGAAATTAACAGGAAGGAAAGAGGCCTTTTATCAAAACTTAAAGAAGGAATCGATATCACTGGGTCAAAAGCTATTGCAGAAGTCAAAGCCAAAATTAACATGAAGAATTTCATAACCAAAAGTTTTTAAATGAACAAAATGCAAATGAGATTTATGTTTAGAATTAGTTAAAAGCTTATATACTGAATGCTGTGCACCACCATTGTTTTTAAATTATGTGACATGATATTGTAAAAATGCAATGTCCTGTTGTATGATTGGTAATGTCCCTGGAAATCCAAAAACAATAAACAAAATGATGGTGAAACGGTAAATATCATCATATAATTTGGTAACTAACAGAGAAATTGAATTGTTACAGAAAAAAATTAAGAATCTTAACAGCTATATCGTCAGGGTTGTTTGGCCTTTTGAACACGTTTGGCAATGTGAGATCTTTTGTGTTTTCTCTTTGCTTAGTCTGACTACTCATTTCAGTTTGTCCTTGGGTTTCTGCTTCTCAGTTTTAACATTCAGATGGAGTATTCATTTTGAGATCATTTGGAGACAGCAGCCACTGATAATCAAACACATACTGATAGTCACTATTTGCAGATTCCAAATATCTACTGATGACATTTTTTTAAACTGGAATTATACTCAAGATGATATAAACATGATTGGAACAAGTCAAAGTCAGTGTAATTAGTTCACTGCAAAAAATGAAATCTAGGTAAGTGAAAAATATTTATATCATGACATTAAATCTTGCTTTCCTTATTATAAGAATTATTGACTTATCAAAAAGTTTGTATTTACGATTTTTTATCTTACTTTAAAAAGTCTTGTCAAGTAAATTTTGCTTACCCCATTGGCAGTTATTTTTGCTAAGTAAGAGCAAAACAACTCCCATTTAAAGTTTGTTTTTTTTTGTCTAGTTTTTGTATATGCGTTTTTTGTAGTGTTAGGAGAGGATGTAGTCATTGAATATTTCACGTAAAGTGCCCTGATGATGCTATACCAGCTGTTCACAGAACATACTGCTAGGTGAAGAACTTCACATACAGGTTTTCATTTTCTTAAATTGTGTGTATAATTTCTTAGTTTTGCTACTTGTTCATTCAGGCATCAGAAGGACAGCATGTTGTATGATTTGAATTTTTCACAATTCATAAAGTATGTGTTGCGGTTATGACTTTTAGCAAAGTTGCTGGTTTCCTTTTCAAGAGTTTATACATTTAATTGTTTTTCTTTGAAAGTGACATGTAAACTCAGTCTAATGCATATTATTTTATGGTATAAAAAACTGTAACATGCATGTTTTAACAATCAAGATTAAAACAAATTCATTCCTGTGACTGAAATACACATTTCTTCTTATTCTACAAAGGGGCAAAACTCAGATGAACACATAAGGGTTGTCTTTAATGGAAAATTTGATACCTGATTAGGAAGTCGGTTAGAGTAAAAACCTTTCACCACAGACGCTCTCAGGATGAAGATTTGAAATTGTGGTGTAGTGTGCCCCCTACAGGCCAGAAGCAGCTCAGCTCTGCTATGATAAAATACTGTAGATACAGAATAATGGCGTTTGTTTTAAATCCTGTTCTTTTATTGTAGCCGTGCTCTGTACTCTGCATCCAAAAATGTGCCAAACCACACTGAGCCTGAGGACTGTGCTGTGTAGAGCACAGAGCAGTGGTGGGCTTGTTAATAAAATAGATCTTGACACATCCCACTGCACAGCATACGTCTGGCATAAATTGTACAATTCTGGTATTTCTAGACAACGCTGCTTTGTTTT
Source organism: Polypterus senegalus (assembly GCF_016835505.1). Classification (NCBI taxonomy): domain Eukaryota; kingdom Metazoa; phylum Chordata; class Cladistia; order Polypteriformes; family Polypteridae; genus Polypterus; species Polypterus senegalus. The sequence goes on from NC_053167.1 coordinate 73,935,363, forward strand.
TTTCTGGTTGCCTTACACATTGAGCTAGAGAATGTACACTACATCGAGGTCTCCACACAAACAAATGTTGTTTCTGGTTTTTTCCTTTATTTGTAGCTTAGCACGTGTTGCGACAGGTTGCCTGGATGGTTGAAGGTTGCCAAGGGCACAAAACAAGAGAAAATTAAGTCAGGAGTTGTCTAGTATTAAGAAATGGAGGCACCAGGGGCAGTAACGCCAACCAAGGGCAGGGAAAGGCTTTGAGGGACTGACAGAAAGCCAGTAAGTTTACCCACCTCAGCGGATGGCAGGAGAGGGGCTCCATGTGAGAGGAGTGGAACTGTGCTTCAGATGAAAAAGGATCAGTGGCATCACTATAGAGGGGTCCAGACCACACTGGGTGACACCATAAGAGGAGGTGACACATAAATGAATGTCTATAAAATTATTGTGTAGTGTCCAAAAAGAGATGAAATGATCGAGTGTCCACGGGTTAAAATTATGGTAGTGGGAAACACCCCGACACCTCAATGAAATGATGGAGTGTCCACATGCCATTAATGACATGCTGCATTAAATGGCCTTGGTAATGGCACTGGGTGACACCAACCCTAGTGAAGCCACTGAGGACAGCATCTCAGACTTGTTTAATGGGCCCAGGGTGGTTAACGGTGCTAGAGGCTGCCAGACAGCGCTGTGGCTAGGCTTCTTCAGGGGCGAGTAGAGGTACGTATTTCTGACCCCATAAGTAAACCCCACCTTGGGTATTATGACCGTGCTCTTGTACAGCTGCTCAGGTAGGTATTGTGTTCTGGAGAAAGAAGCTAAGCAGTGGATGGAGATGTTTTGGAGGGCTCTTTTTGTGGAGAGTAAGCCATCTCATCAGACAGACTGTGAAGACACCTAAGATGGAGAGGTCCAGTAGTTTTAATGATACATTAATGAATTTTGGCTCTTCCTAAGGAGAAACAAAAAGGCTGCCCCGTAACGCTTGGGCTAGTTCAATAACAAAGCAAGAATTTGTGAGCACCATGTGGAGCTTCTGTCCTTAGGTCACTTAAACCAGAAGTGACGCCTCCTTCTGGGTGGTCTCGTTTTTATGGCCCAGGGACCAGAAGGGGTTGAGTCAGCTGCCCTCACTGGGCAGTTTCTGTGCACGGTGGATGAAAAAGAAGATAAGGTAGTTGGTGGCAGCGCCCCCTCTTGGCTCGGAGTGGTGGACTCAGAGGATGACCCTGTAAAATGACTTGTTGAAAAGGGTGTGATTGCAGTACAATTTTAAACCACATTGATGATCGGGCAAGGAGAGTTGGCCACCAAATATTTGTATGGTTAAAAGAAATGAGTTAATCAAAATGAAACTTTGGAGCCTTTACTTGTACATCTGGACAGTATTACCAGTTTTTCACGTCTTTTTTATAAACAAAACTCGCTCTGCCACAGATGTTAAACTGTCCAACTTTACTCCTACAATAGAGCCTGCCTTCTTAACAAGTTTGTCCAGGCGTGAGGCGTCCTTTATCTTTATGCTGCCACCCCAGCACACCACCGCGTAGAAGAGGGCACTCGCCACAACCGTCTGGTAGAACATCGGCAGCATCTTACTGCAGATGTTGAAGGACTCCAACCTTCTAAGAAAGTATATATATATATAGATGATGTAGTGGTTAGTGTTGCTGCCTCTTAGTACCTTGGTTTATCTCACTGAGCACTAGCCATTTAGAGTTTGCACCGTCTCCCTGTGCCCATGTGTGTTGGGTTAAAGGACATCTTTAAATTAAAACTGTAGGATGAGTGAGGGTGGCATTGGGAGTGAGGCTACAATGAAAGACACTCACAGTTTATTTCTCACTTTTAGGCAGTGCTGCTGGGATGGCTTAGAGCATTAACACCATAATGGAGTGATGGAGCCAGGAAATTGATAAAAGTTTGGACAATCAGATGATATAGTGACACTATCTTACTGACAGATGATTTAAAAATAGGGGAAACCAACCCTACAATCAGTGCAGATAACTGCTGTGGATATTTTTAACAGAATACAAAAGAAACGATGGTCAAGACAGATGATAAGTTAAGCACTAATATGTTGTTATCAGAATGAAAGTAACCAGAATGATGGAAACTGGCAGAGGAGCAACTGTTTGTTTTAATAGAAATAAAAAAAATATGTTAGCCCTTGGTTTGTCAATCCTATGCTATCATGAGCGTCCATTTTTCCAGAACAATTTGTTCCTAACATTACATTGCTGCAAACATGCGGAGGATCGCTGCTACCAATTCCAAGTGGCTAAGCACAGTGTGGGTTGCAGAAATGTAAATATTATTAGCCCTGCAGTGCTTTTTTGTATGTAGGCTTTATGCACAGCAACTCACAAAAGGTCAAAATGAAAGATAGACCAAGAGGAAGTCTATGGAGACATCAAGTAATAGAAATCATAAAACCCTCAATTATCAGATTTAAAGTGCATATATAAAACAATTTACTCTATCTTAATATGGAGTGACATTTAATCTAAAGGTAAATGAATTCCCAAAGTTTAAAGACATTAAGTCTGTAAAAAAAATGTGAAGAAAAACTAAAGAAAACACTGCAAATGCACGTTCAGACTAGAAAAAGTCATCCAGAGGAAATTATGTGTTGACGGTTAATTAACAGATGAATTGCTCCGATATAATTTAATCCCACAAGCTATTAAGGATTACCTTAGTGGTGACATTTTTTCAGTTCTGAATATTTTGCAGATGCTGGATTGCCAATGTGCCCACCACAAGCTGTCTGTCAATTTCCATGCTGGGTTTTCCTGTCTGCATGTTCTGTGTAATGAGTGTGAAGCCTAAAAAAAATAAAAGAAGAATATGATGGACCTGACCAAGAGGGAATAGCAAAAAGAAGACTCTTTTAACAAACACAGGGACAAAAATTGGGAGGAGCAAAAGTCTGGCATCAGATCAAAAAATATAAGCAAAAATTCTAATTACCAAAAACTTCATTTCCTTAACTAATCTTAATTGAACAGAATATGATTTGCATATAAATTATCCATAATCCTATCAAGTATACCGTGTGATTACATCACATGCAATGTCACCGGCAGTCAGGTGGTGGCACTACACAATATTGTCATCTACTTGCCCAGCAAAGAACCACAAATAAAGTCCACCTTCCTAGCTTCCTTTGCTTTCTCTTGAACCACACTGGCCTCTGTGTTTCTCCACTCATTACAGCTTCTGACATTCTCCACTATGAACTCCAAGGTCTCAAGAACTGTGTCTGGAAGAAGCTTTAAATAATAGAATGTCAGGAGCCACACTACTAAAGCTACCCCTGGTGCTCCAGCTGTCTCTTACAGGCCTGAAACCCAGTTTAACCTACACAGGTCCTATAAGACTGCAGAAACCTGACTAAAAATACTTTAGTGATCACTGCCTGCTTACAAAACTCAAAATGGTGGCAGGACTCAAAAAGGAATGTCAGACCATTCTCTGACACAGTTATGAATGAGCTACTGTATGTTATTACTGTTATACTTACTTTTGGAAATGATTTTCTTGAAGAATTGGTATTTATGGTTTATGGACCAGTAATAAACAAATTCGTTTTTTATTATAGTTTCATTTTAAGACATTTAAAAAAATATTCACTTCTATTTCCAATGAAATTTTGTTTTTGATGAGGGATGCCATTTTCTAATGCAATTGCCACTCTGGTACTAAGGAAAATGGACCAGAAGTGTTATGATTTATGATTTGTATTAATTTGTCCTGAATCATATACATGTTCTTGGGGTTTTTATACCCAAGAAATTTAATTACTTTATTATTTCCTAGATTAAAATCTTTGTTTAAACATTCATGATGACATTTTGTTTTGTCTGTAGGCATTAAAATGTTGCAGGTGTCACACACACATGTTTAGGGGACAACCAAAGGGCCTGAATAAATGTAGTTCCACGCCGGACAAGGGGGTGATGAAGTGCACTGATTCTCTCTTTCAATTCCTTGCAGACAATTCTTGGGAAATCCCGCCCAGTTCTGGGGTAGCCAATGACATCACTTCCAGTTCCGGCCCTGATGACATCACTTCCCCTGCGAGGGTTTAAAAGCCGCCATCTTAAGCTGTTACTCAGTTCTGTTTTTGGACTCAATTGGGTGAACATGTCTTTGTATTTGGACAGATTTTGCAGCCGGGAAAAATTATATACGGATGGCTGCCCCAAACCTTTCCAATGTCTCTGGGGTTTTTTTGTTACACAGGCTTCATATTGACGATTTTCATGATACTGTATCGTAGAATGCATCAGGACAGCATAGCAGTGTCAGTACAACTATGTAAAGTTCATCCAGACTGTTCCAATCTATTCATGATTTGGATAGTTTTCTATATTATATTGCCTTTTGGTTTTGACTTTTGCTTTGTTTTTCAACTCTAGACAGACAGAACTTTATTTGTTCTATGTTCTTTTATTCTTTCTCACTCTCTAAAAGGTTTACTGGCTGCCTAGACAGACAGAAGAAAAAAGTCATCCTGGTCATCCAAGATGTCAGATAAACAGTGCATCCGGAATGTATTCACAGCGCATCACTTTTTCCACATTTTGTTATGTTACAGCCTTATTCCAAAATGGATTAAATTTTTTTCCTCAGAATTCTACACACAACACCCCATAATGACAACGTGAAAAAAGTTTCCTTGAGGTTTTTGCAAATTTATTAAAAATAAAAAAACTGACAAATCACGTGCACATAAGTATTCACAGCCTTTGCTCAATACTTTGTCGATGCACCTTTGGCAGCAATTACAGCCTCAAGTCTTTTTGAATATGATGCCACAAGCTTGGCACACCTATCCTTGGCCAGTTTCCCCCATTCCTCTTTGCAGCACCTCTCAAGCTCCATCAGGTTGGATGGGAAGCGTCGGTGCACAGCCATTTTAAGATCTCTCCAGAGATGTTCAATCGGATTCAAGTCTGGGCTCTGGCTGGGCCCCTCAAGGACATTCACAGAGTTGTTCTGAAGCCACTCCTTTGATATCTTGGCTGTGTGCTTAGGGTCGTTGTCCTGCTGAAAAAATGAACCGTCGCTCCAGTCTGAGGTCAAGAGCACTCTGGAGCAGGTTTTCATCCAGGATGACTCTGTACATTGCTGCAGTCATCTTTCCCTTTATCCTGACTTGTCTCCCAGTTCCTGTCGCTGAAAAACATCCCCCCAGCATGATGCTGCCACCACCATGCTTCACTGTAGGGATGGTATTGGCCTGGTGATGAGCAGTGCCTGGTTTCCTCCAAATGTGATGCCTGGCATTCACACTAAAGAGTTCAATCTTTGTCTCATCAGACCAGAGAATTTTGTTTTTCATGGTCTGAGAGTCCTTCAGGTGCCTTTTGGCAAACTCCAGATGGGCTGCCATATGCCTTTTACTAAGGAGTGGCTTACGTCTTGCCACTCTATCATAAAGGCCTGGTTGGTGGATTGCTGCAGAGATGGTTGTCCTTCTGAAAGGTTCTCCTCTCTCCACAGAGGACTTCTGGAGCTCTGACAGAGTGACCATCGGGTTCTTGGTCACCTCCCTGACTAGAGCCCTTCTCCCCCGATCGCTCAGTTTAGATGGTCGGCCAGCTCTAGGAAAAGTCCTGGTGGTTTCGAACTTTTTCCACTTACGGATGATGGAGGCCACTGTGCTCATTGGGACCTTCAAAGCAGCAGAAATTTTTCTGTAACCTTCCCCAGATTTGTGTCTACAGACAATCCTGTCTCAGAGGTCTACAGACAATTCCTTTGACTTCATGCTTGGTTTGTGCTCTGACATGAACTGTCAACTGTGGGACCTTCTATAGACAGGTGTGTGCCTTTCCAAATCATGCCCAATCAACTGAATTTAGCACAGGTTGACTCCAATTAAGCTGCAGAAACATCTCAAGGATGATCAGGGGAAACAAGATGCACCTGAGCTCAATTTTGAGCTTCATGGCAAAGGCTGTGAATACTTATGTACATGTGCTTTCTGAGGTTTTTTTTTTTTTTAATAAATTTGCAAAAACCTCAAGTAAACTTTTTCACATTGTCATTATGGGGTGTTGTGTGTAGAATTCTGAGGAAAAAAATGAATTTAATCCATTTTGGAATAAGGCTGTAACATAACAAAATGTGGAAAAAGTGATGCGCTGTGAATACTTTCCGGATGCACTGTATTCTTTGAAGTTTACAAGTGCTTTTTGTTGAGGGTTCCTGGTTAAAAGAATGATTGGCTACACATTTTTTGGCCATGAATATAAGGTTTTGCTTTGGGCCTGACAACAGATCAGTCTTAATTTTTGGTTAACGAACTTGGTGTAGATTGGTCTAACTCAAAATAAGATTTCATCGTCAGGTTCCTACTCAAACATTCCCTCTGCTATTTGTCTTAGCAGAAGACACTCAGATTTTATCCAAAGTTCTAGGTCTCACCTCTCCAAATCAATGTTCCCTCTATTTTTTATTTAGTTTTTTACTTCTGAGTGGATTTGTTGTGAACTAGGCGTTCAAAAGTACGGAAGTCCTGAAAGTTCCAAAACCACTTTCAATAATTTCCATTGGGGGGACACCATGATAATCCAAGTCTAGACACAAAATGGACTTTGTAGAATCTTTGTAACATACAAGACTCATTCTTCACAAAACACTATTGTAATAGCAATGAAACTCAATGGAGCACAAAGATAAAATGGAATTGCCAATAACAAGAAAGGTAATCATAGGTTAATGATTCCCAAAACAGAAATTCAAAGAATGATTGAAAACAGAGCAAAAGGTTAAAATATCCAATAAATTCCAAACAGAAAAAAAAAATCACAAAAGTTTTAAATCACAAGAACTCACTAAACTCCCAGAACACATTCACAATGAGCCGCTAGGAACTATGAGAGACCCTCTGGATGTATAGGGTGGAAGTCAGATCTTGGAGGTTGCTTGCACATGGCCCTACCTCATGGGGGCACCACCTAAGAAACACATGGAACATCACCAAGGCATAGTACACAAAGCACATAATACGCTAAAGTAACTGCATAAAGCAATGACCCAAAAGTGAATGAAAAATAGTAAGAATCATTATTACTGTTATTCTAATTATAATTATTATTACACAGTGCCGTGAGATCAAATTTGAATTGTTAACCTCATCAGTGTCACTATGGAGTATAGATGTTTTCCTATGTGTATGTGGATTGTGTAAATATGTTGTTTTATATCTGGATATTTGATGTGTGTCATTTAGCTCTCTCAATTGCCAACATCTGTTTATTTCTACTTGTGTAGGAAAATGACAACCTCCCAGTTCAGGGTCACAGGGAGCTTCCAGGCTTTGCATGTTGCCTGTTAAGTGAATCATCTGAGATGTTGCTACAAGAGATGTTAATTTTTTAATATACATAATATGCTTATAGAAATGCACTGCATATACTGTACCTGCAAAACACTTTCATCTCTATTAACACAAAATATTAGTAACTTAAGAATTCCACAAAGGAAAGGTCAGGATGCAGGGAGTAGAGTTGGCGAAGGTGGATGAGTTTAAATACTTGGGATCAACAGTACAGAGTAACAGGGATTGTGGAAGAGAGGTGAAAAAGGGAGTGCAGGCAGGGTGGAATGGGTGGAGAAGAGTGCCAGGAGTAATTTGTGACAGACGGGTATCAGCAAGAGTGAAAGGGAAGGTCTACAGGACGGTAGTGAGACCAGCTATGTTATATGGGTTGGAGACGGTGGCACTGACCAGAAAACAGGAGACAGAGCTGGAGGTGGCAGAGGTAAAGATGCTAAGATTTGTATTGGGGGTAACGAGGATGGATAGGATTAGAAATGAGTACATTAGAGGGTCAGCTCAAGTTGGACGGTTGGGAGACAAAATCAGAGAGGTGAGATTGCGCTGGTTTGGACATGTGCAGTGGAGAGATGCTGAGTATATTGGGAGAAGAATGCTAAGGATAGAGCTGCTGGGGAAGAGGAAAAGAGGAAGGTTTATGGATGTGGTGAGAGAGAACATGGAGGTGATGGGTGTGACAGAGCAAGATGCAGAGGACACTGTGGCAACCCCTAATGGGAGCAGCCAAAAGAAGAAGAAGACCACCATCTTAAGAATTCCCTGAAAATAAATATACTTTCAAAATTTCAAAATGTGAAGATTACATATAATCAGCTCTAGAACATTTCAAAAATAAACATAAAATAATTAGAATATGTGTGCAGTGATCTTACAAAGGGTATCTCAAAAATAAAACAAAGCATTTATGAAATTAAACAACCATTTGCTTAAACCTGTTGCAGGTTAAAGTAGCAAATGATATTAGAGCATGCTTGTTATTTAATTCTTGCATTTTTTTATTATGCTGCGAACCTGTCAAATTATCACAAGAAAATCAAGTTTTATCACAGAGAGCAAAACTGTATGTATTAAGTTGACAGGTATATGACATGAATAATATGCAGTATGACAACTACAAAGAAAATTGTGTTTTTACACCTGCAAAACACTGTCCTTGTGGACAGTTTTGGGGAATAATACAAAACTAATAAAATGTGAAAAAAGTAAAAGTTAATTGCTGAAAAATAAAATGACTAAAACAAGAACGAAAAGCTAAATGAAAGCTAAAGTTACAAAAAAAATCTAACTAAATAAAAATTAAATTAAAGCCTAAATAAACACTAAAACTAAAAAATATTTTATCACTGGAAAAACACTGACCATAAACCACCACCACCCACCCTGTACAAAAACAAATTGAAAGAGAGTTTGTTTTAATACATTAAACTTGTTCAAGAAAAATCCAAAAAACCAAAAAAGTCAAAAATTCCAAACCTGCTGTTAAAATTTGGAGCCATACCCATGTCGAGAAGACTGTATGAGGCATCCAAAGGACAATAAAGTAGGTCAGGATTATGATTGACTTGCTCAGAAGAGGCTCACCTCAAATCAGCACATCCCCAACTGCTACCTGCTGGTTTTGGCCTAGCATGTCCCAAATATGGGGAGCTGCCTTTAAGTGGTTCAATGTATATTTTAAGGTCCCAAAATATCAAAAATGTCCCACCAGAGGCATAGCCAATAATAACTCTGGCTTTAATAAACAAATCTAAATGCACCATCTTTATAAATTAAAATATTTATTCACAAAAATATAGCAAAAGTACAAAAATCAGCAAGTAGTCTAAAAAACAATCTTACATGACATGCCAAAACACAATCAAAGAGAACAATCCAATGAGACAAGAAAAACAGTCGAATGCCAGGAAATCCAAATTAAAAACAATACAATAAAACTCCCTCAAACGTCACTGAATTGCTGTTGAATTCAGTCCTCTGGGTTAATTGTATTGCCAGAGCAGTGACGTCTGAAATTTTGGGTTCCGTCCACAATGTGCACGAAATGGGCGCATAATTACAGGGACAGTACAGAGATGTTTTCAAAAACTACAATAAAACATACCATAGTCATTAATCCATGATGACACTTTACAAATACAAAAAAAAATACAAATACAAAAAACCCAAAACAAAAGTAGAACAAAATGCAAACAATTAATTACACAGAGTGTTCAATAAAGGAATTAAGTGGAAAATCCATGATATTTAATCATATACACAAAAATCAAGTGTTATGTTACAGCCAGAATTACAACCCTGACTTAAGGTTGTTTGTGGTTTTCTATCATTTATTTTATAAATATTACTGATTTTTTGTTTTTGTGCTTTTTTATGTTGTAGGTATTCATGAATATATTGTTTGTTAATAATTTAATGTAATTTAAAAGGTTGTGTTTTATCCCTTCGATTATATTTCTTATGTCCTGTACATTAAACCTAGGGAGGCAGGCCCACCTGATGCTGTAGCAGGGTAATTTGAGAACAAGCAGCCCATGCAATATTATTTCACTTATCATTTTTCATTTCTTTTTGGATTCCCTGGGATTGGATTTATGGCTTTCATTATGAGGCACTGTCTTTGGATTTGCGCTTGGATTTGTTACTTTTAGGTTTTGCCTTTTTGAAAGACTTTTTTTCTTTTATTTCTGCCTTTGTCATGTTTTAAGAAAATTACGAATTCTTAATAAATCCTTAAATATTAAAGAACATTGGTTTTGTTCTCATATGGCTTTTCCTCTCTCTCTTTGGGGTTATCTGTAACTCTTCAGATTTTGCCCCACTATAGAGCCTGTGCAGACTATAAGCCTTCATCTCGACATCAGGAACCACGTAAAGCCCTTCCATTCCTGGTGGTGATTGACAGGTGACCCTGCCATTTGGGGGAACCACCCTCCGAACACATTGGATATAACATAGGCCATTCCCTTTTACCAGACATAGAAAAATGCACATAAAAATAAAATAAGCATTAATACAAATAAATGGTATAAAATTAAACAAAACAAACAAAAGACACAGCTTTGAGCACCAGCCAGAGGGAAAATGCTGAGTGAAACAGGACAGCATTAAGGATGAGGTTGTGGTGTTATGGGTCCACAGCTCGTTGAGCAAAGGCCATTCATTTTAAATAATCGACGCGCTCACGGCTTAGCGAGGAGTCGTTGGGCCATAGCGAGCCGTGGGGCGATCCGTAGGGTGTGGGCGTTTCTCACCGAGTGCACAGGTGAGGAACTGCCCACATTCGTGATTGTCCCATGGCTAATGCTGCAGCTGCTGTGGCCCTCACGTTTTAAAAAGAAGCGCGAGTCGGTTGTGGAGGGGTGTAAAAAAAGGAGATGAGGAAAGAGGACAGAGGTTACAATGAGCGAGGAAGCAGGCGGTGCGTGAGTGTGGTGAGCGCGCGATCGAGCGCTCGTGGGCAGCTGCGAGGAAGCTGGGTGTTAGGCCGACACCCAGGCGTTTGAGTTGAGGTTGCTCCCGCTGAGTGACCAGGTAGCGGGAGTACCCAGAGGAAAGCGACGAGCCGCAGAAGGGCGTGGAAAGGCGGCTGGAGTCGGGAGGCTTGGTGGTGGAGTCCCCAATGTGTGCGTCCTGGTCATTGGTGGACATCAAGTCTCGGGGACTGGTATGAGTGCCAGACCGAAGCCAGGGATCGGGAGGTCTCCAGTCTCGCGTGTGTTGTAGGAGAGCAGTACAAATGGTTGTACTCCTTCCACTCAGGTACCACAAACTTGCACAGAAACAAATCATTTCTGGAAAGTCCTCCTAGAGAATACTTTTGAAAGGTTATTTGGTCCTTCTGATTTGAGACCATCACGTTGGCGTAGTGGTAGCGCTACTGCCTCGCAGTTAGGAGAGCTGGGTTCGCTTCCCGGGTCCTCCCTGCATGGAGTTTGCATGTTCTCCCCGTGCCTGCGTGGGTTTCCTCCTACAGTCCAAAGACATGCAGGTTAGGTGGATTGGTGATTCTAAATTGGCCCTAGTGTGTGCTTGGTGTTTGTGTGTGTCCTGAGGTGGGTTGGCACCCTGCCCAGGATTGGTTCCTGCTTTGTGCCCTGTGTTTGGCTCCAGCAGACCCCAGTGTTCGGATTCAGCGGGTTGGGAAATGGATGATTTGAGACCGTGTTCTGGTCAATATTGAACAGGGATTATTTTGACTTGCTCCCAAACTCTGACCTTATTTTCACTTTTTTAAAGTTGTGGGGAGTCCTGTTTTATTCTACACTGCCTTCCACCACCTATAATCCATTTGTCCACTAGGCAATCCATAATACCTTAATAAGAGAAAAAGTAATGTAATGTCATCCTGTTCTTTAGTCACTTCATAATGGGTGAAATGGGAAAATAATTGAATCCTGAATTTAAAACTCTACATATGTCACAAGTTCTCTCCCCAAAAATATGATCACATGTTTAGTTCTTCAAAACTCATTGATGGTTCAACTACAGCTCCAGAAACAGTAGCAAAAAGACTGTGCCTTGGAAGTACAAAAGGATGGTGTAAATGTGCTTGTTTAATTGTAAATAGTACCCTAAAACCCAAAAATTCACAAAATCTTTCTGTCCTCAGCTATTGTATCCTTCTGTCACTTAAGCTAGCCTAAAGAAGAGTCATGGTTTGCAGCAGTATTACAAAGTTCTTGTGACACCTCATGATTGATTCAGCATTGTTCAGACTAGCTGTAATGTCAGCATCCAGGCAATCTGCAATTCATGTCTGTGTGCGTATGTGCGTGTGTGTGTGTGTGTGTGGCACCCACAACCTGCTGTCAGGCAAGCCCCAGGCACAGAGTGATCAACAAGTCTGAGCCATACATGGTGAAATAAGACAACCACCTCAGGCACAAGGATTCAGTACACTAGACTAAAAGCAGGGAGGAAGCAGAGGTTGGAGTCAGTGCCTAAGAAGGACAAAAGCCAGACCGACAATAGGTAGCAATAAAACCAAAACTATCAAAAGTGTTAAAGGTAATAGTAAATGCCGAGAATAAGAACTAAAAAACCATCAAGCCCGAGCAAAGGGAAATTTTCAATGGCACTTAATGAAAAAAGTGCTGTTCAGTAAAAGCAGCCTTGGAGCATGGCAAGTGGCTGTTTTGTTCAGTATTGTAGATATACAAAACTAATGAGTGATTCAACTTCTCTTGAGAAGCAGAATTTCAGGGCCGTCTTTACAGCATCATACACCATTTTATGATAGCAAAACAGAAACATACAGTACATAGGCATACAACATACAACGGCCAGTGCCCGTTGTACCCATACGTTAAGACGACCCTGGGTGAGATCAGACAACTGAAAAGGTATGTAAAAGTGTTGCAAGAACCAAACTTTGAAATCCCTCAGAACAGGGGTTCTTAAACATTTTAATCTGAGGACCCAAAAAAGAAGATCAATGTCATAACTGGTCCCAAGAAAAGAATTATCACCATAATGACAGCAGAGCCATAAATATGCAGTTAACAATAGCAATATAATAGTGAAACATCTTGTTTCCATATTTCTCACATAAATTTTACTTAAAGAGAAAAGCTGGAAGCAAACATCCTACTAATAAAACAATAGTTATTATTCAGAAAAGGGTGTGGCATAGTGGTTAAGGCTTTGGACTTCAAACCCTGAGGTTGTTGGTTCAATTTCTGCTATCGACACAGCGTGATTATGAGAAAGTCACCTTACCTGCCTGTGCAGGTGTGGAAAAAGCGAAATGGAATGTAACCAATTGTATCTCGAATGTTATACTCTAAGTCGCCTTGGACAAAGTCGTCTGCTTTGAGTGAGGTCTAGTTAGACTGACAGAAATACAGTTTACAGTGGTCCAACAAACACATCGATTTTTGTCGATTTTCATAAATCATTCAACCCAGTTGATCGAACTGTCCTGTAGTGGAGGCTGTGACCAGTGCTCTCGAAAGACTCAGTGAGGAGTCTGAGTGTCTGGGCTTGCAAGTGTCCTGGATAAAAACCAAGATCCAGGCCTTTAATGACCCCTTGGGCACAGCCATCAGCAGTGTGTCTGTCTGCAGAGAGACTGTCGATCTTGTCGAGAGGTTTACTTACCTCGGCAGTGGCATTCATGTCTCTGGTGAATTTTCCTATGAAATCAGTAGACAAATTGGGAGAGCATAGGGGGTCAATCACTGGAAAGAGGTGTTTGGCACTCCCAATATCTATGCTTTGGTACTGTGTCTCTTTGGAGAATCCTTGGGTACTGCTGGTTTAACTTTGTGTCTAATGAGTAGTTGCTCACAGAACCCCGAATGAAGCACATTACTTGTATTGTGAGGGAGTGTCAGTTACAGCACTATAGCCATGTGCCACAATTCCTCAAGGGTGATCCAGCTCACAGGATCCTCGTTGTTGAGGACCCAAATGGCTGGACCAGGCCAAGGGGACACAAACATAACACCTGGCAACGGCAGATAGAGGGTAATTTCCGGAGGATGGGACTGGACCACGTGTCTGACTGGGGGGTTACCAACCAGGATCCCAAACTGTTTCTTCATGTGGTGGGTGTAGCAATGTGCTATACCAGTGCATGCTCCCCAACCTGACCTGACAACAAACAAATCCTCCACAGTAGATTGAAATGTATTGTACTACAGGTAAAATTCAGTTACAACAAACTTCCAGGGACCTAAAAAATATTTCGTTGTAATGAGATTCTGTATTTGTAGCTATAGTGCTTTCTTTAACTTGCGTCCAGGCATCTGCAGTCATTTCAATAGCTCCTTTCACGTTAATTTTAATCTCCTCCTGTATACAAGTTATGCTGATGAGAATTTTTCTCAGCATTTCCTTGTGATAATACACAATTGCTGTGCAATTGGGTGAGAGGAATTCAACGCGAACGTTATCTAAATGCGGAAGCATGTTGTGGGCAGCATAGTTATCAATCAGAAGCCAAATCATCCTTTTCTTCTTCTAAATATTGTGAGGTTTCTGAACTCTTTTGGGATCCCCCCCACCCAACGGGAACATCATGCTGAAGTGTGTCCCGAAGCACGATTGCCGCATCTGTAAAAGATTGTTTGTCCATTGCTGGGGCAGGGCAACAGCAGGCTCATAGCGGTACAGTAAGGTGCCACAGTAGTGAATCCTAAAAGATTGCTGTCGCATTATAAGTCCCTGTCTTACACCCCAAAACACGAGGCTGAGTGTCAGTAATTTAGCAAAACCAGCTTTATTCAGCTTGAAACATGAACAGCAGGGTTATTTATTGTAGTGGGATCTGCCACTCTCCTATACACAGACACAGCAGGGTCATGGCCAGGTTAGTGGCCAAGTAATCCTGTTACCTGCATTTACAATGTTCCTTGCATCACCAATCACGATCCTTTCTGTTTACTTTGGCGGAGAGACGAAATAGAGCTGTAAGCCTGCTGTTGCCCGGGCAACAGATAAAACAGTCTTCCACAGATGCAGTGACACTCTTCTGCGTGTTATCCTGTTGGGGGAGGTCCCAAGAGAGTTTAGAAACCTCACATTTTCTTGAATGAGTGCCACATTAATAGGAATGTTTCTTGAATGAGCAACACTGAACCACATAAAAACATCTTTTTCAACGTCTTCAAATGCAGTTCGCATACATTTGCAACCCAAGATTTTTCTTCTTTTTTTTGCTCAGTCTTTCAAAGAAGTTGACAGTATCGATGGCGAAATTCTGAATTCACTGGCAACGTTTTTTTTTTCTAATATGAACTGTTATCATTTTTTCGTGTCTGCCGTTTCTATAGGAGGGTAACAATGAGTTAAATTCCAATGTATGTTTTTCAAATGTTGACGAGTGATAAGCAAAAGGCATCACTGAAAACTACCGAAAACAAAAACAGCAAAAAAACAGTATGAGCAAAGTTCAAAGAAAGAAATTTTTTTACAGTGTTTCTGTTTGGGGATCGTTGTGCACAACTGAGCTGTGGCCACAGATTTAGCTGCTGTGCAGATGATTCATTCGGGCATTTCAAGGTCTTTTGGGCACTTCATTGTAATGAAAGTATCTGTTAAATGTACTTCATTGTAACAAGATTTCTACAGACTCGTGTCATATGGGGAAGCTGTCTGGACCATAAAAATACTTGATTGTAATGAAAATTTCATTGTAAAGATATTTGTTGTAATGGAATTTTACTTGTATTTTAAAATAGGGTTAAGAGAAGGAATTAATCCTTGCCTAGGCACATTGAACTTAACAGAAATTCTTCTCTGCCCCCTGTTACAAATGTCCTGTATATTCCATGTCGCCCACAATGCTGAATACAAGATTAAGCAACAATCAGTTCTACATGACCACTGAAACTGCATTTAGCATTAAACACTGCCATGGCACTATATATACCCTCACAATACTGTGTCACACCCCACAATATGCTGAAAATCGTCCCATCCTTGTGCCTCACTAGTTCTTTTTGTTTTGATATTTCCAACTAGTTTGGTACTTTCACCTCACAAGCCTATCTGTCATTCCCTCCTCTCCCCTCTTTCTTACACAGACTTTGAGGAATAATTCTATTCTAGTACCATAAAGACAAAAGCTCTCAAATGCGTTATTTATAGACTATATCTCAGAACTCATAAAGAGTATGCTAAATAGAGGGTGATGTATTACTTGACAAAGAATTTTTGCTTGAATAATTCAGCTAATTTTACTACAAAGTCATGTGGTGACCCATCAAACATGTCCATGCCCCAGTCTAATTTGCAACCCAAAGTTTATTACACACTGCCTTGAACTGAACAAGAAACAATTCAAAATTGAACAAGTGCTCTGTTAATTATTTAATATAAAAAATGAATAAAGGTACAGTTCTGCTTACCTGATTTTTTTTTATTTTGGTAATTTATCCATGTTCCCTTGTCTGTTCTTGGTTTAGTTTTTGTCTTGTGTTTGTAATTTTCCCCCTGTCCTTTACCCCAGGCCTTGTCATTCTGATCTTTCAGATCTTGCCTTGATTAAATCAGCAGTTAGCTAAAGGTCCTATTTAATGTCACTACACTGGTTACCTGTGTCATTCAGAATTGACTTTAAAATTCTGCTTATGGTTTATAAAGCCTTAAATAATCTCGCTCCATCTTATATATCGGGATGTCTGACACCTTACACTCCAAATCATAACCTTAGATCCTCAAATGAGTGTCTCCTTAGAATTCCAAGAACAAAACTTAAAAGAAGTGGTGAGGCGGCCTTCTGCTGTTATGCACCTAAAATCTGGAATAGCCTGCCAACAGGAATTCGCCAGGCTAATACAGTAGAGCACTTTAAAACACTGCTGAAAACACATTACTTTAACATGGCTTTCTGATAACTTAATTTTAATTTAATCCTGATGCTCTGTATATTCAATTAATTATTGTATTATGTAAAGCACTTTGAGCTACTGTTTGTATGAAAATGTGCTATATAAATAAATGTTGTTGTTGTTGTTGTTATTACTATTCATGGTGGCTCCAAAATCCGTACTAATTCCTACTCTCTCTTCTGTTCTTTTTCTAGTTTTCTGTGGTGGTGATCTGCGCCATCGTCACCTAATCAAAGCACCGTGATGTCCCTACATTGATGGATTAAAGGCCAGAAGTCCACGTGACCATCGTCATCATCAAGTCCTTCCATGAGAACCCTAAAAACAACGAGGACTGATCATTTATGTTAGGTGGAATGCCCAGAGGGGGCTGGGTGGTCTCGTGGCCTGGAACCCCTGCAGATTTTATTTTTTCTCTCCAGCCGTCTGGAGTTTTTTTTTTTGTTTTTTCTGACCTCCCTGGCCATTGGACCTGACTCTTATTCTATGTTAATTAGTGTTGTCTTATTTTAATTCTTACTTTGTCTTTTTTTTCTCTTTCTTCATCATGTAAAGACCTACATTATTTTGTATTTGCGCTTCAACCTTTTGTCTGCTTTATGGTCTTTGATTAATTTTGCTTGTTATTAGGATATTGCATATCAATTTCTAGGCTTGTCTTATTCATTCTATGGTAGTTTTCTTTTGTAATCAAATTTTCATTTTTGTTCCACTTTTTCATTTTGATTTTGTGGATTCTGACATTATTATTTTGGAACTCATTGTTTCATTTAACTTACATTTTTTCTTTGAGAATTTTGACCTTCCTGTTTGTAGGGTTTTTCATAACAAATGGAGAACATTAAATATAATTGTATCTACAAAGCACAACATATTAAAAAACACTTGGCGGTCTTAGCAAACTCATCATGCTGTCCAGTGAGACTGTATATATACGACATATTAAAAAGGCAAACTGGATAATAGGATACATACCTTAGTGTATGTGGTACAGCCCTTTAGAGGTTATGGATAACGAAGCAGTAAGGGCTTATTTTGGAATATTGTATTCAGTATTGGGATAAAACAGACTAAAGAAAATCCTAAGAATAGCTGTCATACATCTACAAAGTTTCTTTTCCTAACAACTTGTAATGACTTGGCCTACTCTTCAGATGCAGGTGCTACATTGTCAGTCCCTTTGTTCCTGAGATATTACCTCAGAACGTGGCTAACATCCATCCATAAATAATTCTTAATGTGTCCCCAAAGATTCAAACAAAGAATGAACCAGAATGATAATAGTGCAGAATGAACTGAGAATATATAACTGAAGTAAAGAAGACCAGACTCTTCACAGATGCAGCTTCTGACTAGACAAGACAGTAGCATTTACTCAACTCTTATAAGCAACATACATTAAAATATTTTATACAAGAAATTATTTACACCAATGAAAGTCACCTGCCCTGTCATTCAGACATTTCACTTTTTGTAAGTGTGGTTTAACAGACATCTGCAACCCTAAAATGGACAACGTAGGTACAAAGCACAAACCAAATTAATTGTTTTCATATGTGTTCTTCCTGCCTTTGTTCATGTTGTGGAAGTTGACCCGGACACAGACAGGCAGACATGTTCATGTCACCCACAAACACGTTTATTTACAATATTTACACTAATAAGTGCACCACAAACCCCCAAAGTCCTGGCCACACAATGCCTTCCTTTCTTCAGGCCGCCTCCTTGCCTTCTCCAGCTCAGTCCTCTCCGCTCCCGACTCTCGCCCTGAATGAAGGGAGGCGGCCTTTTATCCGCACCCGGATGAGCTCCAGGTGCTCCCCGGCAATCTCCCGCTGACACACCCCAGCGTGGCGGAAGTGCCGGTTGTTCTCCCGGAAGCTCTCTGGGTGTCCCTGCTTCTCTTCCCCCCCAGCACTTCCTGGTGTGGCGGAAGTGCCGAGGTCCAGGGTCCCCAAGGCATTGGGGCACCTCCTGGCGGTGACCACGGGCCCCTACAGGGTGGGGCTTCCATGCCCTGAACCCGTGGCCCACAAAGCAACCAGGAAGGCGGCCCCCACGTGATCCCAGATAGGCACATGCCCACTTCCGGTCCTCCAAGGCTTCCTGGCCGGGTTCTGGCCCCTGGCATCCTCGACAATGTCATCAGGTTTAAATATTTGTCCTTGTCTCTGAAGAGCCACATCTTCAGAATATTTATACCCCATCTCATCAATGCAACCAACTTTAAGCATTTAAAGAATAACTTTGGTATTTTTCAAATCGTAGCTATTTCTTCACAATTACGTACAGTATATTAGTTTGCCACTTGAAACAGTGTTCTAAAGTGAAGCACGTTTCATCAGTTTTAAATAATATAACTAGCAGCTCTTGTGTTTTATATTGGAGTGAACGGATACAGGCGTCCCATTTTGAAGAAAGGCCTGAAGATTTAACTGGATACACTCACTTTGAATTTAAACTGGATAGGCGCTGATAAACTTGCCCAGTCTGTGAGTGTGTGTGTGTGCCCTGTGAAGGACTGGCACTCTGTCTTGGGCTTGTTCCTGCCCTGTACTGAAGCTTACTAGGATAGGGGGTTAAAGAGATGGAGGGATGCCTATAAAGTCTGTTCAGTTCTTGTCACTTGAGTGCATATATGCTCAATACTGTATCACTGAATATTATTATTATTGTGTAATTGTCTACAGAACAGAGATGGCAATTCACATCTGGTAAATACTCGGAGATGTCCTTCTGAGGTAAATCCTGGCCTTTGGCACTGAAAGTTGTTCCAAAGGAATACAAATGGGGTAGTTATCTCATTATCAAAGCCAAGAGCAGGCTAGTTATTTTTTAAAATGTAGAAAATATGCTGCACTGTAGATTGCAATTTCATGAGACAAATTAAAAAAACTGTGCTCCATGATTGTGAAGAAATAACTTTGACTTGAAAAATACTGAACTTATCTTTTAAGTTGGTATTTTAAATCAACCACAATATTACAAACGTATGGTATGAGATGACATGTCTAGGTGTGGACTTTTTTGCTGTTCAAATCTTTGAACTCAAAGCCCACTGTTACTCTTTTTTTCACACTGCAGTTGTGACCCGCTGGGCTGGCTACTTTGAGCTGATCCTCTGGCTAGGACGTTGAACATCTCTGGGTCCACGGTTCTTGGGGCCGATCCTCCAACTAGCTGTGAACCACCCAGTCTCGCTGAGACTGCACACGTGGTGAACCAGCTGAGGGGAGGAAAGTCTGCAGGGATCTGTGGTATCCAGGGTGAGCTTCTCCAGGCAGGTGGTAAGGCTGTCCTCCTGGCATTGCAAGCAATCTTTACTTCCATTTGGGAGACTGGCATCACCCCAACTGAGTGGAAAACGGGACTTGTACAACAACAACAACAACATTTATTTATATAGCACATTTTCATACAAACAGTAGCTCAAAGTGCTTTACATATTAAAGAATAGAAAAATGAAAGACATAATTATAAAAAATAAATCAACAATAACATCGAATAAGAGTAAGGTTCAATGGCCAGGGGACAGAAAAACAAAAACTCCAGGCGGCTGGAGAAAAATAAAATCTGTAGGGATTCCAGACCATGAGACCACCCAGTCCCCTCTGGGCATTCTACCTAACATAAATGAAACAGTCCTCTTTGGATTTAGGGTTCTCACGGAAGGGCTTGATGATGATGATGGTCACGTAGACTTCTTCCTTTTAATCCGTCCATCATTGTTGGAGCATCATGAAGCTTTGAGTAGGTGGAGGTGGCGCAGGCCACCACCACAAAGAAACCGGAAAAAGAAACAGAAAAGAGAGTAGGGGTCAGTACCGATTTTAGAACCACCATGAATAGTTGTTATGATGAATTGAACATACAGAGTATCAGGATTAAGTTAAATTACGATTAAAATGAAGTTATAAAAAGGCCATGTTAAAGTAATGTGTTTTCAGCAGTGTTTTAAAGTGCTCTACTGTATCAGCCTGGCGAATTCCTATTGGCAGGCTATTCCAGATTTTAGGTGCATAACAGCAGAAGGCCGCCTCACCACTTCTTTTAAGTTTTGTTCTTGGAATTCTAAGGAGACACTCATTTGAGGATCTGAGGTTACGATTTGGAATATAAGGTGTCAGACATTCCGATATATAAGATGGGGCGAGATTATTTAAGGCTTTATAAACCATAAGCAGAATTTTAAAGTCAATTCTGAATGACACAGGTAACCAGTGTAGTGACATCAAAACTGGAGTAATGTGTTCTGATTTTCTTTTCCTAGTTAGGATTCTAGCAGCTGCATTCTGCACTAGTTGCAAACGATTTATATCTTTTTGGGTAGTCCTGAGAGGAGTGCATTACAGTAATCTAGTCGACTGAAAACAAACGCGTGAACTAATTTCTCAGCATCTTTCAGTGATATAAGAGGTCTAACTTTACTTATGTTTCTTAAGTGAAAAATGCTGTCCTAATGATCTGATTAATATGTGATTTAAAATTCAGATTACAGTCAACAATCACCCTAAGCTTTTTACCTCCGTCTTGACTTTTAATCCTAATGTATCCAGTTTATTTCTAATAGCCTCATTGTATCCATTATTGCTGATCACTAAAATTTCAGTTTTCTCTTTATTTAACTTGAGAAAATTACTATTCATCCATTCTGAGATACTAGTCAGACATTGTGTTAGTGAATCAATAGAATCAGGTTCATCAGGTGCTATTGATAAGTACAGCTGTGTGTCATCAGCATAGCTGTGGTAGCTCACGTTGTGCCCTGAGATAATCTGACCTAACGGAAGCATGTAGATTGAGAATAACAGCGGACCCAGGATAGAGCCTTGTGGAACACCATATTGGATATCATGTGTCTTCGAGTTGTAATTCCCACAACTAACAAAATATTTTCTCCCTGTCAGGTAGGATTCAAACCAATTTAAGACACTGCCAGAGAGGCCCACCCATTGACTAAGGCGATTTCTAAGAATGTTGTGATCAATGGTGTCAAATGCAGCACTCAGATCTAAGAGGATGAGAACAGATAAATGGCCTCTGTCTGCATTTACCCGCAAGTCATTTACTACTTTAACGAGTGCAGTTTCTGTGCTGTGATTTGTTCTAAAACCTGACTGAAATTTATCAAGAATAGCATGTTTATTTAGGTGGTCATTTAACTGCATAATGACTGCCTTCTCTAGAACTTTACTTAAGAAGGGCAAGTTAGAGATGGGTCTAAAATTTTCAAGAGCGAGAGGGTCAAGATTATGTTTCTTAAGTAGGGGTTTAACTACAGCAGTCTTAAGACAGTCTGGGAAGACCCCAGTATCTAGTGACGAATTTACTATGTCAAGAACATTATCAATTAGCACGCCTGATACTTCTTTGAAAAACCTTGTTGGTATCGGGTCAAGGACGAGGTGGAGGGTTTTAATTGAGATATTATTTTTGTAAATCAGGTAAATCTATCCTAGTGAAAGAGTTTAATTTGTTTATAACAGGATGTTGGGGTTTAGGGGATCCTTAGTGTTGGGGAGATATACTATGTTATTTCTAATATCATTAATTTTTGATTGAAGAATACAGCGACAGCCTCACAGGTTTCACTGGAAGCACTTAGGAGGCATTCCTTTGAGCTACCTGGGTTTAGTAGGTGATCAATTGTTGAAAATAAGACTCTAGGATTACTAGCATTGTTATTTATAATATTAGAGAAATAGCAGCGTCTCTCAAGACGGACAGTGTTATTGTATTCTGTTATTTTGACTTTTAATATTTCGTGGTGGATAGTAAGTTTACTCTTCCTCCATTGACGCTCAGCTCTACGGCATGTTCTCTTTAAATCAGACACTCTTTGGGTCTTCCATGGTATACCAATGCTAGAAGATTTTTTCACTGTCTTTTCAGGTGCAACTATGTCAACAGCAGCTCTCACTTTAGAATTAAATCTTTCCACCTTACTATTTACATTGTCCTCGCTATTATAGCTGGCACTATAAACGGACTGATTGCTTAAAATGTTTGTAAGTTTTAAAGCTGCTGCCGAATCAAAGAAGCGTTTTTAACAATATGCTTCTCATGAGTGTTTTTTATCATTATTTCTATATTAAAAAGTAGAAGAAAATGGTCTGATAGACCAATATCAATGATCTGTTTTATATCAACTTTCAGTCCTTTAGTAATCACTAAGTCTAATGTATGACCTGCTTTATGTGTAGGCTGATTTATGAGTAGTCCCTATCTGGAAAGGGAAGGATGATCACCTGGATTGCAGCAACTACAGGGGGATAACACTGCTCTCTGTGCCGGGTAAGGTCCTTGCTCGGGTTGTCCTCGATAGGATCCGTGATCACTTGCTCACCTACTAGCAACCGGAACAGTCTGGTTTTACGCCTAAGAAGTCTACCATCGACCGCATCCTGGCACTGAGGGTTCTCATGGAGCGCAAATGAGAATATTAGCAGAGTTTCTTTGTCGCTTTTCTTAAAATGTTTGATTCGGTTGATCCAGCTGAAAGTTCGCTGGTTTCCCTCGAGGCTGCTGGATACCATGGCTGGCCTATACACTGGCACTGTGAGTGCTGTGCAGAGTGGAGGCAGGACCTCTGCTTTTTTCCCAGTTGATTCTGGGGATCGTCACGGGTGTGTTTTGCTTCTACTCTATTCAATGCTTGTATGGACTGGGTGTTGGGCAAAATCATGGGGTCCAGCGGCTGTGGGACATCTGTTGGTGAAGAAAGATTCATGGATCTCGTCTTTGCTGACGATACTGTGACAGAGTCACAGAGTCAATGGAGGTTCTGATTGGGGCTCTTGAGAGACTGAGCAAGGAGTCTGAGTGTCTGGGCTTGCGAATGTCCTGGATAAAAACCAAGATCCAGGCATATGATGACCTCTTGGGCACAGCCATCAGCAGTGTGTCTGTTTGCGGAGTGAGTGTCGACCTTGTCGAGAGGTTTACTTACCTTGGCTGTGACATTCATGCCTCTGGTGACTCTTCCTATGAAGTCAGTAGATGGATTAGGAGAGCATGGGGACTCATGAGGTCACTGGAAATGGTATCTATGCAAAAGGACAAAGGTCCAAGTCTTTAGAGTCCTGGTGCTTCCTGTCTTGCTATATGGTTGCGAGACATGAACACTACCCAGTGACCTGAGACAAAGACTGGACTCCTTTGGTACTGTGTCTCTCCGGAAAATCCTTGGGTATTGCTGTTTTGACTTTGTGTCGAATGAGCAGTTGCACATGAAGTCCCGAATGAAGTATGTTACCTGCATTGTGAGGCTGCGTCAATTAGGGCACTATGGCCATGTGGCGCGTTTCCCCGAGGGTGATCCGGCTCATAAGATCCTCATTGTTGGGGACCCGAGTGGCTGGACCAGGCCAAGGGGTCACCCACATAACACCTGGCTGCAGGACTGGACTGCGTGTCTGCCTGGGGGTTGCCAACTGGGATCAAGAGTTGTTTCGTCACGTACTGTACCAGTGCATGCTCCCCAACTTGACTTGATTACCCTTTCCACACAGCAGTTTGTTGGCATCTCCACAAAGCAGATGTCCTGAAGCCATTTACTACCATCATCTTTACCTTTTCTTCATCTTCATCTGGACATTGTGAAGTGATGTACTACAGCTGCATGTTTTAGGGGTCACATGATTTGTACTCATTCTTTCTGCTCCAATCTTCCCCTTAAGTTAAGGATACAATGCCCAATCACAGATCTCCATCTGGAGCCATGAATGACTTTCCATCAGAAAGACTTGCAGATGCTGAGCTCAGATGAATTTTTGTATTCAGTTGGCCGATTCACAGCAGTTGTTTTAGTAGTTCTGTGTTTGTGTTCATCACAGATGGCTGTACCAGAGAAGTTAAATCATAATAATTATTCATAGCAGCCAATGTACCAATTCTCATAGAAGCTCAAGAATAAAAGAGACCATTTCCAGGGCCACAAAGACAGCAAATGAGAGGTTGGAGTAATCTTAATAGGGTAATGAAAAATTGTGTTTTATGTGATAACACTGGTCTTACAGAGGGCTCTTTTCTGAACTTGACAAAACTGTCTTGTCGCGCGCCTTAACCAAGAGGCTTTCTTTCTCAGATAAAAAGCGTGAAGCTGATGTGGCTCCCAGCGTGTGTGCCGATGTTAATCTTTGCACTTGTGAATTTCAGAGCCCAAGCTTGAGTCATTTCAGGTTCTTGTGGCCTCAACAACCCATCCCTACATGCCCGACGTCCAAGACAGAGCGTGCCACTGTGCGGCACTCCTCCTGACTTTGCCCTTTTCTTTTGTTAAATGTTTTAAAGGAGATCACCGCTGTGCTGAGGACAGGCTGCTGTTTCTACCACACAGTTCATGACTTTCATATGGACAGAAATAGTGCCATCTACAGGACAGTTGAAGGAATGATCAAAGTAAGCACAAAAACAGGAAAAACAATAAAATATTCTTTCTTTCGATTTTTTTTGTTTCAGATGTTGATTGATAATAAATTGCTATTATAGTTGCAAATTAGGGAAGAGGAGCAGATTATTCCTTTTGAGACAGAGGAAAAAGTATATGAAAAAATAATATTAATTGTAGAACATTTAAAAATTCAGACTATGAAAAAAGGAAGCATGATGAGCACATTATACCACAGAAGCTTTTTTTAGCCACATGCTGCCTCAGTGTGAATTTTCACAGATGTTAAAAGCAGAAAATTCACTTTGAAAAGGGCAGTAGGAGTGAAGTTGGAAAGGTTACAAACTAGAAAGGACGAAAGGACAGGTGCCAAGACGGCGCTGCTAATCCTTAGCTTTGATTTAGAGTGCTCCTGCATGTTTTAAAAAATGCCAGCTATCCAGGGCCACGGTAGAACTGGCCTTTTGTTGTGTTTGCTGTGTCTTTGTAAATTTCATTACCATTGTGATATTCAAAGCAGGATTTCAGAGATCAGACAAACGTCTAGGCTTCTTCTTGCCAAGTAGCGTAGGAATAAATCTTTATTTTATATTACTATGCCTCTTTGTTACCAGATGACTGACATTCAGTTCTTCTCCACTTCTGTTTTTCAAATTAAGGAAAAATACAGGGATGTTTCCAACTGTCCATTTTCTGAACCTGATTAAGTTGTGAGGGGTCAGAGTCTATCCCAGCAGAATTATGGGCAAGATTGGGTTCCAACTCTAGAAAGAGTGTCAGTCCATATAAGGTCAAATATAGAGGGACAGTTAACCCAGCACAGACATCTTTGGAATGTGAAAGTAAACCAGAATGTCCAAAGGAGGACATGTCAGTGGGACACAGAGAGATTCGGCTGGGATTCAAACTTTGGTTACATCCACACTAATACATTTCATTTTAAACACAAATGATCTCTGTCCACACTGGCGTTCTCACATCATTTACAAAAGTATCTCTGTCCACACCAAAACGACTGTAAACACATATGATGGAGACATTCACCTGCAACCGGCAGGCACGCATCAGCAGAAAAATCCTGGTAGGGATGGTAATGCTGCTGTACTGACTAGTAAATTATTTGCCATTTGATAATGTATGTAAGCATTCAAACTGTACAAAATTCAACTTAGATGCAAACAATTAAGCAACACAACAAGCGCCATGGAAAGCCACACATTATTGGGAAGGTAACTTTAAAACATAGGAGAGGGCAGATTTGCAGTTCACTGTAGTTGCTGTGGTGTGTCGGGTAGAACACAGGAACTAATCCAACCATTGCAGAAGCATTACTTTAATTTTGAAATGCCAGAAGTACAGGATTATTTAGAAAAACTGTATAATTAAGTTTAGGTATATGCGTGTGTGGTTCTAACAAGGTAAAAAACAAAAATGGACATTTAGGACATACAGTATATACATGTTATTCTATATTAAACTGAGTATAAGCATTCTCTATTTTAAAGTACGGTATTGAAGGTATTTACGGCAATAATAAACACAAAGTGATGTAAAATATTAACATGACTATTAGTTCAGAAAAGTTTCCTCTCTAACATTTAACACTTTTACTTGTAAACATGTACATAAGAACGTATGTTAACTTTAATTTGGTCAAGAAATGTACAAGCGTAAAACTTTCTTTAGCATCTCCAGTAGTTCCGACTTTCATGTGGCTAGTCTCTCAAAGCTCACATGCTCACTGCACACTCTGTTGGCATTCCATGACTGGGTCTCAGCGCCTTAAAGATACATGAGCCTTTTTTTACAGCTGCCCCCAAAGATGCCGAAGGTCTGTCATAGGAAGGTTCTTCGTCAAATTGTCAGGTCGAGTGTACACTCTTCCATTGATCCTTATTTCAGCTGTTCAAACTCGTCCCTCAGCTCCAGGTACAACACACAATGTAGCTCTGGGTAACTTTGGATCAAGAAGCATTACTACCATTCCATTGGACAAATTAGCTGCCTTTTTCTGCCACTTCCGATGTGTGTGAAGATTTGATAAGTAATACTTAAGAAATCACGACCAGAACTGATCCATCAGCACCTGCCTGTGTCTCCATTTCATTCTTTTCAAAAGATCTGATGCAGGATAGATGACCTGAGGAAGGGATGAATCAGGCCACCCCATAAGCAGATAGTTGGGGGTCAACGGGTAAAGATTGGCTAGATTTGAAGAAACATACCCTAAATGTTTTGCATTTAAGATTCCTTCTACTTCCACTGAAACTGTCCTCAACACCGCTTAAGTAAACGTCTGGGATCCCAGGGTAATGCTGAGTGCAGTCTTAAATGGAACAGATCTACCGCTCTCAAGCACCACCAAAATGTGGTGTATCCTGGTGGATTGAACAGGAATGTCATTTTTTGTTTGTCCAAGCAACTTAAGATCACTCGTTAGATTTGCAATGGCCTCACACAAGTCTCGATTACCTCCTCGAAAATCTGTACCCTAATTACAAAGCAGTTCAATTGGTTTTCCACTGCGTTAGATAAAGCATCAAAGAGCCATTAAGAAAGATTCTGCATCCACGCTGTTAAATATGTCCAAATAGACACACTGGGTTGTTAGACACTTGAATACTACTCCCCATGTCTTTTCATTACGACGGGCAACTCTCACAATAAAGGGCCCAAAGCAATCCACTCCAGTGCTATAAAATTCTGGCATAAATAAACAGATATGGGGCAGATCAGCCATTTTAGGCACTTGAGGTTTAGCTTATCATCTTTGACACTTTCTGCAAACAAAAATAAACAGACAAATAAACATTCTGGCCCAGGGTGACTAAGTTGTTCATCCAATCTCTGAATCATCAACTTTGTCACAGGGTGAGTGGGATCCAATATGATAGGATGCATCACATCACATTCCAACTGCTCAGCTCACCGCAGCATCGCCAACTCTGGTAATTCCACTGGAATGATCAGATTCTGGAGAGAGGGCTATCAGTCTGCTACATCGAAGAAGCAATTTTACCTTCTTGTGGTTGGATGAATTCATTGGGGAAGCTATCCATTTGAGCCCTTTAGACAAGTAGCAGTTCAGCTTCTAGGTAATCAGAGGCAGAAGGTTGCTGGTTTTGCCCACCTCTTTCAACTAATCTCACAGTGGCTTCTACTAGCTCTCTGAAGGTGTGAAATTGATGAAAGTAGGGGGACTATGCAGGGTGTAGGAAGCTTTAATTCCACTATATCTTCAGCAACATTTGTGCCATTCAATTCAGGCCGATCTCTTTTGTGCAGTAGGAGAAAAGTGGTCCAAATTGCCAATGACCTGGTTGTACCATCTCTAACAGGGTCTTCCCTCTAGTAATCTCATCTGCAGGGATACTAGCCAAGTCTACAGAGCGTCAGGTATCATGTTCTGCTAGATCTTGAATCTCTTCTACTCTGGTGCCCACAAATACCTTAAATTGGCATGAACGAGAATGAAGACAATTAAGGATAGTCTGTCCACAAATTGACACTGCTAATCAGCATAGATATTTCTGTTTTGAGTAGCTTGTTAACTTGAACCACTGTTAATGCAGCACAAAGTTCTAAGTTTGGGATTGGAAGCTGATTCTATGGAGCTACTCTAGATCTAGCCATTACAAAGGAAACCTGCCGGTTGGCTTTACCATCTTCCATTCTGAGATAGGCCACTGAGCCATAGGCCCGTTCTGAGACATCACAGTATATCTGCGGCTCCTGTCTGGTTTTTGGGACATCCAAATCAGTTGTTTGGTAGCATCAGGCGTATACAACCATTGACAGGTAAAAAAGCTCTGCCTCCCATGAGCACCGGGCCTGAAGCAGGTCTTCAGGGAAGACGGGGCCCTCCCAAAGTCACTCCTTCTGCCTAGCTGCTGAGCTAATACCTTTGCTTGAGTAGTGAATGGAATAAGGAACCCAAATGGGTCATACTGGCTTGCTAAAACTCCATACATATTTTGTAGTGTGGGCCTATCGTACTTAATTGCCTAATGCCTGTAGACTAGAGTGTCAGAAGAGCAATACCAGCACAAATCCAATGCAGGTTCAGGAGAATGTATTTTAATCCTGAGCCAGCCAACAGACCACTCCTCTCAAGACTCTGTTTCCTTTGGCAGGTGGCCTATCACAATAGGAGTGTTACTGGCCCACTGGCGTAACTGGAAACCTCCTGAGTTAAAAAGGTTTATTCATTTATCCACCATGTCCTTTGCTTCTGAAACTGTGGAGAAACTCTGTAAAAAATGTCAACAAAGAAATGCCTCTCAGCTGCTAATTATATTTTTTCCCCAGGTTCAGTTTTATTATGAGCGTGAGTCTGCAGGGCA
This sequence comes from Polypterus senegalus, assembly GCF_016835505.1. Lineage (NCBI taxonomy): Eukaryota > Metazoa > Chordata > Cladistia > Polypteriformes > Polypteridae > Polypterus > Polypterus senegalus. The sequence goes on from NC_053167.1 coordinate 73,964,772, forward strand.
AATGTAGGACAGCATGAGCTACAGGTTGTGCCAAATGGCAAAACTTGACATTCATATATCTGGATCTGTCTTTTGTTTAATATCTCGCCAAAATCAATCGAAGGAGGGCCTTATCCTTTGTCAACAGACGTACCTGGTGGAACATAGATTTAATGTCTCCACTGAAAGCAACAGTATGTTCTTTAAAGTGGATCAGCACACCTAGTAATGAAGGGTGTAAAGCAGATCCGGGCAACAAATACTCATTTACGGCTGACCCTCTGAACTGAAATGAGCAGTTGGAAACTAGCCTATTCTTACCATTATGATGAACCATATGATGAGGGATGTACCATGATTCTTGAATAACCACTGCTTCCTTTGGTATTTTAGTGATATAGCCTGCTTGCTCCAGTTTTTCTACTTTCGCAGTGTAAATGGCTACAAGTTCTAGATTCCTGGCTAGTCTTATCTCTATATTTCTGAGACTTGGCATCACTGCTTCTAAAGAAGAATTCAGGCAGGAGATGTCACTTCTTCATAACATGGGGTTTGCATATTGCTGAATTCCATCCACTTCTACCCGAGTAGTTTTACTTTGGAGAAGGAGTATGGCTTCTTTATCCTGCTGGGATCAAATCACTGATTCGACCTTGTAATAGGGCAAAGCTGCCAAAGCCTTTCCACATTTTTAAACAGCAGTATTAGTCTTGATTACTGCTGACCCTCCCGGTAGGCCAAGGCGCACAGGCTCAAGTGGGGTGAGTAATGAGGAATATTCAAGCCTTTAAGGTGTTGATACTTCTCCTGAAGAGTGGTCATTGAGTAGGAATGCTGACCCAATGCTAGCTGCATTGCAGTAAAGGCATGTTAGATCCTAAATTTCCTTTGTGGTTGTGCAGCAGAAATGAACATAAATGAAACTGATGCTCCATCCAATGTCTCAATATCATTTCTAACTAACTTAACATCATTTTCTCCGATTCTTCCTCTAAGCAAAGCTCTTTGGCAGCTGCTGAAAGCAAAAGGCCATCGTCTGATATTGCTTAGGTTTCCAAGGCTCTGTCGCCATTATAAGATATTACCTTAACTACTTTAAGTAACACATGACTGCCATCACTGGGTCTGTCACCATAAAGTGTCTCAGTAGCTGAACTCGGCACACAGGTGTCCTGTTTAGGGGGAAGAAAGTTAACTTAATGTAGTAAGTCCTTATAATGTTTCCCTTTACATATATTGTAGAGTTTTTTGAGATTACACTGAGCTGCATGACATTGACTGAGGAAGTGCTCTGCATTTTCACAATATGGACAGTAAGGTTTAGGGTTTTCTTGCCTCTTCTCCGAATGCTCATCCATAGAAGGGTTGGATGTCTCAGTCACAGAGTTTTGGTTTTCTCCAAAAAAGACTTTGTTTGGTTTTGGCCCATGTTTGGGTTTTCTGCATTTCTCCACTGGTCTAGATTGTCCTCATGAATTGTGACACCACACTTCAATGAAAGGTATAGTTTTCTCCTGGCCAATGCAGCATGTGTCTGCGGAAGTTTGTCCGAAGTTCTGGGGCAAGCTTTGTCAACAGACAAGCCACATGAGATCTGCATCAGAGTTCGATAACACCCACAGTCTTATGGTTCCCACCATGCCCACAAATGCTTCCACATTTAAAACAAAAATCTCTCAAAAGCTACTGTATCCCCAATAAGAATAGCTGTAGAGTTCATGGCTGGTGAAGTTTTCTTCAAAGCCAGTTGATGAGGTTGCCCATATTTCTCAGTGACAGCTGCCTTGGTGTCAGTATAAGGGTAAGGAGAGTTCAGGTATGCATCTGCTATTAAACAGACGTCCTCCGGATTCAGGTTCTCAATCAAAATTTGATACTTGAATAGCTCTGTACTGCAGAGAGAAAGTTGATTACAGCTATTTTGAGTCATGCCAACTCACTGGGATCTTTGTAGATGAAGTTTGAGACTGAAGGTTTAGGTTTCCTACAGAAGGTTTTCTTGCACCTGTTGGAAGTACTCCTGTTGTGGTTGGTCAAGTGTGTATAGGTCACATTTTGTGGGTCTAGTAGGTTGCAAGTTATACTCTTGAAGTGGCTGCTGAAGTGGCAGGCAAGGAAAAAAATTAGGGGCAGGTGTGTTAGGATCTACACAGTACTGATTTAAGAGTGGATATAAGAGTTGCCGTGCTGGTGTCCTCTGAGGATGTGCATCACAATTCAAATGGGAAAAGGAATCTGGTCGAGGTAGAGAAAAGTAGGGCAGAGTTCTGACTTGTCTACCTTGGGTTCACATTTACCTCATCCATGCCACCATCCCTTCCGGCAGGTCAAGCATGGCATCATTCTCCTGGACCCTCCCGCACATGGACAGGTGATAAGGGTGCATTATAGCCACGGTTTCTTACATACTCTCCTTCCCAAAGTTTCTGATCACTTGGTAGGTGCTTGCTGTAGCTGCAAGAGGCAGTCCTAGGAGATGGCACTGGTGTTTGATGGACAGTCTGTGGTGAAGAAGCTGGTGCAGCCTTTGTTAATGAGTCAGTACTAACGTTAGAAAGGCTAGAAGTCCTTGACTGTGAGTGTTCACAGTCTCACAAGCTGTAGCTTTCTGTAACAGTTATTTTGTGCTCTTAGTGAGTTCATCTCCAATTCCGTCTGAATTGGTGTTGTTTGAGCTTGCAAAGTTTAAGGCAACATTCTGCCAGAATCATACTCCTCTTCTTGGCAAATTGTGTGCAGTACTTCTGACCACAGTGAAGATGATGCTTCTAGAACCTTATAGTCTGCATATCTTAAATAATAATCCTCTAAGTAATGTGGAGGTCATAACTGTCTTCTTGGATAGGCTGCTCCAGCTTGCTGGTTGGTGTAAGGATTCATGTTCCACAGTAACGACTGCAATCCAGCTCGAAGGACCACAAATTATTGGCAAGGAGAGGGCAGACTTGCAGTTTGCTGTAGTCTCTGTGGTGTATTGGTTAGAATACAGGAATTAATCCAACCATTGCAGAAACATTGGTTTAATGTTGAAATGCCAAAAGCTTGATGAGACAGAAAAACAGTAAGTAGGATTAGGTTGATGTGGGTCACCAACACCACCATTGGTAACACACTCCTCCGTAATGAATTGAAATCTTGCAGCCCACAATCCATTAAGGCGTAGTGTGTTACCAGTGGTGTTCTTGGTTACTGTGGTCCCAGCTGCCTTCAGATCATTAACAATCTACTCCTGTGTTGTTTTGGATTGATCTCTCACCTTTCTCATGATCAAACTCACCCCATGAGGCACGATCTTGCGTGGAGCACCAGACTGAGAGCAATTGATGGTCATTTTATATTTTTTCCATCTCTGAATTATCGTACCAACAGTTATCACCGTCTCACCAAGCTTCTTGCTGAAGGTCTTGTAGCCCATTCCAGCCTTGTGCAGGTCTACAGTCTTGTCCATGACGTCCTTTGACAGATCTCTGGTCTTGCCCATGGTGGTGGAGAGGTTGGAATGGAAGAAATTCATTTTGTGGACAGGTGTGCTTTATACACATAACAAATTGAAATCAGGAGTATCTGTAATTGATTGATTGATTGAGTGAATGTAATCCATGTCATTTGTGAGAATAATCCAAAACCTTAATAAAAACCCCTATGTGATTTAAGAGATCTGCTTTTGAACCACCAATGAGCAACACTGTTGTTAATAAACTGAAAGCTGAAACTGGGAAACCAGCATGTGAGGCAGGTTTGATACACTCCTAAAGTGGCCACAGTTAGAAAAGGTTAGGTTGTAAAATCAATAATATATTTATGCCTGGATAACATTTATAGCGACTGACCAAAAATGAGCAAAACTGGCCTTGTCAGTAGCACAAAGACAAGATAAGCAGAAAAGGGAAATGGAAAATAGAATTAACAGGTAGAAAAAAAATCTTAGGATTGTGTGTAGTTGTGTAAGATAAAAGCGAAATGCATATTTATTGTGTGCCAACATTATTTCAGCAGATAGGAATTTCACTCCTAGCCTTGTTGTCAACACTAGTGTGCCACCCCTAAGTTTGATTTTTCGGGTTTATAGCCCCATTTGAGTGTAAGTGGCTCTGTGATGGACTGGTACCGTGTCTGTTGCTGGTGGGATCGCCTTCAGGCCCCTACCCCTGCTAACAACCCAGAATGGATTTGAGCAAGTCAGATGAAGTTATGTTATTTCGTATTGTCACCATGATTGTGGTTTTTTTTAAAAATTGCACACTACAGTAGGTACTGTAATGGCTGTACCTCTTCTATTACTAACATTTATTTTACAACTGTACGCTGCACTTTACAATACAAAGTGACCAATCTAGAAGTTGGCTTTAAGGTTAAAGGCCTGCTTGATGACAAATATTAATGACTAAGATTGTTTGTAGTGAAAAGAAGAGAACAAATTTGAAGATGGATAAATTCATGGTAATTTTTGTACAAAATGTTTAATGTGCCAGTAGGGGAGAATATTACATTCAAGAGCTTTGCTTTTCACAGCAGGATTTTTTTTTCTTTGTTTGTTAGAAAACTGTGTTTACTTTTCATAAAAAAAATCTGAAAACTTAAAAGCTGACTCAATCAAGAATGATTCCATTTGGATTTATCCCCATACAGTACATTTTCTGCAATCGTGTAATTATTATAAGAAAGCTAAAAATAACATTCTAACAAACATGCTTACTATCATTTGCTTGCTGGTGAAGATAAAAAAAAAAAACTAACATTTAAAATTGTAAGAATCATACTCGTACATATCAGAAGAATTCCTGCTCATAAACCACATACTGTACATACGGGTTAAAGTGAAGCATCCAAATCTGGGACACATTTAAATAAGGCAAAAGGTGAAATTATATTCTGGATTACTATAATGAACACTTGCAGCCTTTGTGATTACATGTTAAGAATTGCTATGTTCAATTTCCTCATAATACCTATTCATGGTGGCTCTAAAATCCATACTGACCCCTACTCTCTTTTCTGTTTCTTTTTCCGGTTTCTTTGTGGTGGTGGCCTGCGCCACCTCCACCTACTCAAAGCATCATGATGCTCCAACAATGATGGATGGATTAAAAGGCAGAAGTCTACGTGACCATCATCATCAAGTCCTTCCGTGAGAACCCTAAATCCAAGGAGAACTGTTTCATTTATGTTAGGTAGAATGCCCAGAGGGGACTGGGCAGTCTAATGGTCTGGAATCCCTACAGTTTTTATTTTTTTTCTCCAGCTGTCTTGAGTTTTTTTTTTTTGTTTTTTCTGTCCCCCCTGGCCATTGAACATTACTCTTATTCGATGTTAATTATTGTTGATTCATTTTGTTTTTCTTATTGTGTCATTTATTTTTCTATTCTTTATTATGTAAAGCACTTTGAGCTACTGTTTGTATGAAAATGTGCTATATAAATAAATGTTGTTGCTAAAGCAAAGAATTTATTTAGTTAGGACGATTATCTGAATGACTGGAGAAAACAGAAGCAGTAAGGACCCCTCAACACACAGAAAGGATCATGTAAGCTTTACAAAGCTTCTCATAGCTCAGTGAACTTCAGGCCATTGGCTCTTAAGGGTCAGCTACTCATTAAAGAGAACAAAAGCTCATGTTCCTATATTTCTCCATTTGGAATCCTCCACATTCATTTGATCCATGATAACTCTTGGGCATTCGGATAATTCCAAATGAAACAGAATTGGTCAGTGTAAAAATACAAGCTCTAAGAAGCTATTTTACACACAAGAAACTTGTTTTTTTCCCCAAACCCAGTGCAAAATTACTTACACCAAACAATCGCCTGGGAGAACCTAACAATGGTGACACATTATTAGCCCCATATTTCACCACCTCAGACCTGGGCCATATTTTTCTGCAATTCAAAAGGCAGAAACCAATAAAGATTTTAATGGAGATGAAAATAACCCCCCCAAAGTCAAACTCTACCACATAAACAAGACAAGCTTCATCATTGTATTGCATGTGCACAATAAATATATTCCTGATTAACAGTGACACATACCAACAGCACGGCATTACTATTAAACAAAAGTAATTATATGTATCAATCATGACACTGTACTTATTTCGAAATGCAAACATTATTTCAGACATTCTATCAATGAATATATATTTTATAACAGTGATAGACTAATTTTGCAATGCATTGAAAGTCCACTCTTGCACCCAGTGATGCTTAGAAACTGTAAAAATATTTGGATTTAGGAAAGTAAGGATGGAGAACGAGAATTTCATCATCTACTTACCAAAGCCTTCTGGTCACTTTATTGTTCCAGGGATTCTAGAAGAGAAGTAAACGTGGTATGCACACCATTTCCATATCGACCACTGCATTTCTGGTCCCCTGCCTTGGCTGTTTGTGCTTTTGCAGAAGAGCTTGGACAGCACATTTGGAAGTGTCTGTCTGCTGTGAAGGATCTGCTTGGGAGAGACATAGATGATGCAGGACCACCACCTTGTGACAATTCTTACTTTTGCCATGGTGTAGATCTGCAGGTTAACCCGCAACATCTGCTGTAACCTCACCTTCATAGTATAGCTGTTCCTTACAAGAATTTATTTCAACACCCAGATTTACTCCCTCAACACAGCTGTTTGTTTCATGTCATGTAGTATTTGCCTACAATTAGCTCATGCTGTTGTAACTGGAAAGTGATTCATTACTATGTTACTTTCTTTAAGGACATACAAATACCTTATTGTGTTGCTTTAGAGCAGGTTGGGTGCTGCACCCACACCACAACAAGCCACCTGGACTGGGACCCGAGTGCAGTCGTACAACAGGTGACACCTCAGCACTACATTGGAAGTTGGAACAGTGTGAGATTTTTTTTTTTTTTATATATATACAGTGGCTGGAGTGCCAATCCTGTAACTAACCCATTTTCCCTGTAAGTTGGAAGACCTGCCTGCAGGGCTGGATACAGATTAACATCACATCCAGAATGAAGCACTTTCATTTGTTACAAAAGGAACATTTGGAACTCTTAAGTACACTCTTTCCCATCGATACAAATAAAATTACTATGCAATATAAACATTTACTTATTTGGCTGACCCTTTATCCAAAGGGACTTAGAATGTTACGTTTCTTACATTTTTCCAATTGAAGCACACAACAGTGATGTGACTTTCTCATGGTTGCACACAGTGGCAAGTGCACAATTTGAACCCACAACCTCTAGGTTTTTAAGTCCAAAGCCTTAACCATTGTGCCACAAATGTTTCATATTCATGCACACAGACAGACACACCTTACTAAACATAGGTTTACACAGTCAGTGAATTTCCTACTTGCACATGCTTATCAACATGCAACACATCTTTGTTGCCATGATTAGCAAGTATGAAGAGGGACACAAAAATTCCTAGAATTGTTTTTATTATAAAAATTTAAAGCAATTCCCTTTTAGACACCTTGAAAATACTCTCCTTAAAATGGAATACACTTGTCCCAGCATTTCTTATTCCTATCAACAGCCTACACCAATTTTTCCTGCATTTTTCCCCCCATGGAAGCAATTCCTTTTCTTCATAGTCTCAAAAACTTTAATATCAGTAAATAAATGTCATTACAAGGAACAAGATCTAGCAAGTAAGGGATAGGTTTGCAAAGCAAGCGCCACATTTTGATGAAAAACTCTTTTAGAACATGTTGTGTGCAGGTGTCCTGTCATGGTGCAAAATGCAGTATTGTGTGCGCCCCTGATGCTACCCCACCACCCCCCGATTCTTGCCCGTAGACCCAGTATTTGAGTGCAATGTCTATGATTAACAGTCTCCGATTACAGGGAGCAAACTGTCAAAAAGTCTGCCAGAGTCAAGAAACATTGACATTTTTGTCTCTTGAAAATCTGCTGTTGTGTTTGGTGGAAAAGTAATCATAAATTTAAAAAAAAAAGCCATAGGCACCTGTCTGTGATTGTAGAATAACGGCAGAAATACAGTATTAACTCAGCACAATGCCAATACTGGTTAATTAAACTGTAATATCTAGCAGCATAGGCAATAGCCACACCAACTCCAGTGCAATTGGCCAATTCTGGAAATTTGGTTGGGGTTCTCCTCTCATAAAACCCAATGGCCAGGCTCTTATGGCCAAATGAAGGAGACTGGGCACTTCTGAAACAGCAAGGCATGTGGATTGCTTACAGTCATCCATAGCACATATCTACTGACAGTGTTCCATGAAAGGGTTTTGGACTGAATCAATGCAACAGGCCTTGTTTGAGCAAAAAGGGCTACTGTGGCATAGGGTTTAAAATGATGGTTATGGGAGTAGCTTGCCTAGCCAATTAAACCCTGCTGTATATTGGATAGTGTAGCCACAGTGCCCATGTTCAACCCTCACAAATACAGTAGAGGAGAAACTGTACATTAGGCTGGTAATCATATTTTGTCTCTTTACAACACACACACACACACAACCCCCGGCCACTGTGACTGCTGATTTTTGTTACAAAACAATTTTTTTATTAAACGTCAATCATGGCCGATTAAAAATTTTATGACTTATGTTCTACCATGCTAGGTCATTCTTGTACTGTACATTTTTCCTTTCAGGGAGATCATCCAAGAGATTTGTGGTTCAGTTATGACTAGTAAATCTTAGTTCATTTTTTCTCTTAACGTTTCTTTCCAAATATTTTATTCAAAGAGATACTTCATGATGAGCATACAAATGTAAATAAGAATAAGCAACATGGTGTGCTGCTGTCTCTCATATAATTTGAGGTCTGTTAAAATGTTAGCTGGCTACAAAACCGAGAAATACAAATAATGTAAATTTTTAAGACTGAATCAAATAACTTGCCTTTAATTTCAGTTAAAGTACTTGAAAATGTTGCTTGAGTAATGAATATCTTTGGCTGCAATAACTGCCTTTTAAATAAGCAATCTGGTTGGAACGAAAACCTGTAAACGGGCCAAACCTGATGATCTCTACTATACACCCTGGCTTTGACAACAAACATAAGTCACTCAAACTGCAGTGTATTTTTTTTTTATAATTACGCAGCATGTTAAAAGGCAACACTTATTCAATAAATGTAGCCAAAGCCGACAAAAATATCATGATTTAAATATGATACAGAAGAATGGTTACATACAGTACATAGAAATGCCACCAATGGTAATGGCACAATGTCTTATTTTACTGATGCATCAGTTTTTAGAATATTTTACCAAAATCTGTATTAATATGTTAACAAGACAATGTACTTCTCCATTTACTGTTTTAAGATGCATGTATTTCTTATACAGATCTCATAGCCATTTGGGGTAACAAGTTACAGGTATGAACATGGTAAACCACATTAAATAAGGATACTGTGTTGTGTGTTTTCAAAGACCAAAATTATACAAAATTGGAAATATTACATTTATTGACAATTAAAATAAGAATTAAAGTAAAAACAGAATAAAAAATATTGGAAGCTATATCTTGCACACTTTCTCCCTCTTTTTCTCTTAATTTCAGCCAAACTGCAGAAGTTTACTAACAATGAGCTCTGATACAGTTATTTCCTTTAACATCGAACCAGAGATAACCTAGGTTTTATTTGAAAACAATTTTGGACAAACCTTCAAAGCAGAGTACTACATTTAAAATATTTGCAAAGGAACCACCATTAAAGAAAACTTAATAAAATTATGGAAAGTTTTGAAAAGAGGAGATGCCCTGAATGCAACCTTGCCAAAATGTTTTAAATTACACAATATTTAACAAAGGAAAACTTCTAATAGCCATGCAATATTTTAGTCTGCATGCGCTAAACCTACTTGTAGAAAAAAAAACACATCCACATAGCTTACAACAAAATGAGATTCACTACTCAGGTACAGATCTGACTTCATTAGCAGCTTTACTACCAATACTACACTATAAAACATTTTTCTGCAGAACACAAAATGGCGCATACACATCCAATTTTAAAATGTTTCTTTGAACCTAATTCATTTCACTTGCTGGTTCAGTAGCCTCATCACCAGTACATAACACTGTCTCCTCTGCAGCCTCGTTCTGTTCATTATCTTCCTGCTGCTCCTGCTCCTGCTTCTGATCCTGCTCCTGCTCCTGATCCTGTTCCTGATCTTGCTTCTGCTCTTGTTCTTGTTCTTGTTCTTGCTCCTGTGGCTCTTCAAATGGATTTTCACCCTTAAAGAAAGAAGGGAAAAAAAAAAAAACCTGAATGAGCCTTTAAACATACAGAATTTATAATTTGGTTTTACGTCCTAACAGACTTGTGCAAATTTGGTTTTGCTACATAAAGCAGTCTAGAAGTGAATGGTGTATCTTTTTAAAGAATTAATTTTAATACATGTTAATATAGCCTAAAATATTTTCAATTAAAAACTCATTAAATGCAAATTGAGATACCTTAACATATTTTTCATAGCGGGCTTTCACAATCGGATTATTCAAGATGCTTGTAGCGGTTAGGACACTTTCTTTCTTCAACTGTTCTTTGTATAGCTAGAAAAACGCATTAAACAAGAGACAAAAAATGAACCATAATATTACAAAAGAAATGTGATGTAACATTGCAAAACACTATCTTGACAAACTGTGAAATGATTTCAGATGTTCTTTACAGCAAATGTAAAATGTATTTGGTTGTGAAAATGAAAAACACTGAAACATGAACTTGAAAAACTAATTTGGGCAGAGGCATTTTAATCACTTAATCAAGGAGAATATCAGTGTCTTGAAAGTTTAAGTGGAAATGGCAAATGAGATAAACAGGCAATTTAAAAAAAAAAAACTGCCAATCTCAGTACTTTGGGCTGTTTTGTAAATTTAGTTATTTCCATTTAAAGACATCCTAAAATGTGTTTTAATACATAGAAAATGCGTGTTCTATCACCAGATAAAACTTCTGAAAATGCAAAGACTACGATTACACACCACTTTATTCTTCAGATGATCATTCGACTTTATATGCTGTTGAACTGAAGACACAACAGCTGGAACATAAGCATGGCAAGCATTACAATGTACCATGTCAACTTTTCTCATATAGTCTTCTTCTGTAACTCCTACAAAAGGAAAAGAAAAACAGATAAATGTGAACATAACCAGTTTTTAATAACATCTGAAATGACTGTGTAAGTCTTTAACCAATAAGTAAATAAATAAATAAATGCTAAAATGATGTTCTGTGGATCCAAGTAAAATTTTACATTGTACAGGTGTTTCAAATAATCTGAACAATAATCAGTAATTAAATGACGACTAACTGCATTGAGAATTAGATATGAAACTGAACCATGGAAGCGAGATCCCTGAGGTACCAGAGCTAACAGTGCATTCAGAAAGTATTCAGACCGCTTCATCCTAAATAAAAAACAGTAAATATCTCAGATCAGAGAAGTGAAAACAGGATTTTAGAAAACTTTGCACATGTATTACAATTAAGCCGATATTATCGTGTATTCAGAACCTTTGCTAGGAACATTTTAAACCTGGCTCAGGTGCATGCCATTATATTGATCATTCTTAAAATTTCCGCACCTATTTTGGAGTCCAAATATGGTAAATTCAATTGATTGGTGGACCTGATTAGGAAAGGCAAACACAGGTACCATGTATATCAGAGCAAAAACTAAGCCATGAGGTTGAAGGAAGTACCAGCACAGCTTAGAGGCTGGAGGACTGTGTTTAGTCACAGATTTGGGAAAGGCTACAAAAAAATTCTGCAGTAATGAAGATTCCCAAGACCACAGTGGCCTCCTCAATTCATTAATAGATGATGCTTGGAACAGCTACCACTCTTCCTAGAGCTGGTTACGCTGCCAAACTGAATAATTGTGGCAGAAGAGCCCTTGTAAGAGACCAAGAACTCGATGGCCACTCTGGATGAAAATATCCTGTGAAGAGATGGGAGAAACTTTCAGATGGACAACCATTATTGTAACACTCCAATAATCTGGGATTTATGGCAGAGTGGCCAGATGGAAACCTCTCCTCAGTAAAAACACAAAGAAGCCTACTTGTAGTTTGCACAAAGGAACCTAAAGGACTCTTAAGAATATGAAACAAGCTTGGAGTCTGGTGAAAAGAAGATTGGACTGTTTGGGCTCAATTCTAAGCATTATGAAAAGAGGAACTGCTCATCACCTGCACAATACCATTCCAACAACAGTGAAGCACAGTGTTGGCAGCATCATGCTGTGGTGTGTTTTTTCATTGTCGGGCACTGGGAGATTAGACAGGATGAAAGTAACACTGAATGAAGCAAACATACGGAGATATCCTTAATGAAAACCTGCTCCAGAACACTGACTTTCTGGGTGGACCAATGGTTCACCATCCAACAGTACCTAAGCACAAAGCGAAGACAACATAGGAGTAGCTTAAGGGCAACTCTGTAAATGTTCTTAAATGGCTAAGCCAGAGCCCAGAATTGAACCAATCAAACATCTCTGGAGAGACCTGAAAATAGCAGTCCATTGACCGTCTCCATCCAGAACAATAGAGCTTGGGAGGATTTGCAGAGATGAATGGCAGAAACTCCTCAGGCCCCGATACGCAAAGCATGCTGCCTCATACTCAATACAACTAAAGGCTATAAATTACTTCCAAACGTGCTTCAACTAAATAAAAAGCAAACATACTTTTGTCAGTGTAATATTCTTAGACTTCTAATAAATTTTAAGTCTAAAATCCTGTTTTTACTTTGTAATTCTGGGTTATTCTGTGTTGCCGGATGACAGGGGGGGAAAAAAAAAAACAATCATTTTTGCATAAGGCTATATCACAAATTTTGTAAAAATGGGAAGTCGTCTGAACACTTTCTGAAAGCACTGTGTGTACATGGATATTATGGGAACTACAGGGATGTCACGATACCAAAATTTGTATATTCAATACCAAATACCAGTGAAACTTTCATTGGTGGGGAGATGCTATAATCTTGAGGGATTTCAGTACATACTTTATTCTCTCCAGTAACTGAAAAATATTCAGTAAAATTAATACTAAAACCAAATTCAAGCATTATATCAGTAGCAATGAATTTCTTAATTCAAAGATAGTTCAAGATATTTTTTATTTAAACAAACTCTTTAAAACCATTTTTCTAGCTTTTAAAACCATGTTTGTCACAGAATTACTCTGTTAGGTTTGTAACATCTACCATTAATAATATTTATATTTACATTATAAGCTGGTTAAAAGAAAGAAAGAAAAAAAAATACTGAAGAGTATTATTTAAAAGATGAGCCAAATTCATTCAAGTTTCAAATGTCAAACACCTGGTGCTTTAATTTTCCAAATCTATTTCCTCAATTTTCAAATTTATCCTAACGTTAAGGCTTCTTGTATGCGTTCACATTTGTCAGTTTTATATTGATCCATTATTTCAGAACTCCTGCAGTTAATTAATAAGCCTGTTAGGCAGTTTGCATGTCATTGCATTCTTGTTGCATGCACATATTTCAGAAATAACTCCATAATTACATAAAAGTGGTAATAATAAAAACCTGTTTGCGAGTTTTGGCTTAAACTTTTTTCCCCAATCCTCTATCTCCTTGTACCTACATGTTATTACAACATGTAGTTTATGCTCACTGTTTTTTCACCTGTTATTGTGCCTTCCAAAGTATTTAGTCATGCATGAGTGAGGTACTGATGTTCACCAAGTATGACTGATACTATTTTAAAAAAAAAAAAAAAGGGTGGTACCGTTATGTTTTTGTGATTTTGGTATTGAATTGGTACTTGTGACATCTGTATCTGTAGTGCCGTGTATACAATTAAACAAACGATTTGTTCAGAAACAGAGACACAAACAAACATGAATACATAGGGGCACGTACACACACACACACACAAAAAACACTTTTATAGACAGTGGCTACATTAGAAAAAGCAACCAATTGGGAATAAGGGCACTATTACAGATTGATTTAACATAACTTTTGTCAGACCTCTTAATAGCTAAAGAAATCAAATTCTAATCTGAAGTTTAAATCTGCCTTTCTTTAAACTTTTAGAAAACAGCTAAAAATGCAACTCAGATCTTATTATAGGCTTTATGAACAATTTCAACCAGACTTTCACTTTAACCACAGCTTCTAAATTAAAATTAACAGTAAAAAGTGCTTTAACACTAGAATCCTTGAAGCATACAAAGAAACTCTTAATCCTGGCCCACCTTAAATGCTTATGCATGTCTCCATCAGCATCTTTTGTTTGGTAAATGTACTGATCAGCACAAGCAGCCTGCTATCCCATACCCCCCCTATTATTACTATAATAAAAACACACATTTGATTTGAGTCTTAACACCTGGTGTAAATTATGGCTACTTGTAAAAGTTAGCAATTTTTTTTTTTTTTTTAAATTCAGTTTTATTCTCTCAGTGATGTTCACGTGGTGCCTCTCCCTCTCTAAGTAGAGGCACCTCACACGCAGATAAGGAGCCTTAAGCTGGGAGAACTGTTTGCCCACGTTGAGCTCCGTTAAGGGGAAATGGGATAGCAGGCTGCTTGTGCTGATCGACACATATACAAAACAAAAGATGCTGATGGAGAGGTACGAAGGAATTTAAGGTGGGCCAGGATTAAGAGTTTCCTTCTAGGCTTCAGGGATTCTAGTGTTAAGATTCTGTACTACATGGCACGAAACTGCATTCTTAGGGTTGAAATAGCTGTAATAAAAGGCCCTACCTACTGAAGTATTGCAAAATTACATTTTTTAAGTTGCTAAAGATATTAATGTACAGTATAAATGCATTATTTTTCATTCGTCTGAATGGTGCTGTGCCTTAATCGCTATATTTTTAAATTATATGTACTGATCTACAGTCTTTTGTCATGTATTTGTAGAATATGCATATTCTATTGCCTCTGTATTTCTGCAGGTACATAAGCTTTCTTCCCATATCCCAGTTCTAAAATCAATTAAATTATGTGTGTGTGTTTGTGTAAAAAGCACCCATCACACGACAACTTTTCTAGCTACTTTCTGCCGTCTTGCTAAGAATATATAAATGAAGGATACAAGGGGCACTATTGTGTACCCTCATGCCAGTCATGTAGTTTTGACATTTCCAGAGGGCATACTATTTATTATTCAATAACCATGAATGCAAAATTAACTCAGTATTTTTCAGTACGGAAATAAAATGGCAAATCTCAAACAGTATATGTGTATTTAAATACAGATATTTAAACCCTAATCTATACAGCTTTTAGCAGTAATGGTTAAGAATTCACAAATTTTGCTGATAAAATACCTTCCATTAACTCTTTATGAGCTTCTTCAGGAGTCTGCTCTGGATGTGAACTCAAAAGTTTGCGACTTACTGTCTTTTTGAATTTGTTGACCATGGATTCCTATGAATGGAAACAAAAAACACCAATGCTAAAACTTCAGACCTTTCATGAACTTTGATGGACTGTTCCTATGTGATGCTGGTTAATGCATTAATTACTTTTAGAAAATTAATCAGGATTTCATTATTATAAAACTATTAATAATTCATTATTTAAAATGACACTTTTGAATATTAAATTACTTGGAACTAATACAAATAATTTCAAGTACAGAATGTGCCAAAACACACTAATAAAAAGAAGTGCTGTAAGCCGACTAAATATTTTTCACAATGGAAGTCAATAAAAAAGTAATGTAACATCAAGTTTACTTGCACACATTCAGATATTTAAACAAAATCCACTCAAACTGCATGTTAAAGCAAAACCTACGCTGTATACAAATATATCATTTTTATAACACTGCTTAAATAGCATCCTATTAAAAGAGCTAAATTTCACATTTAATAAAATATTTTACTTACATGCAGGAATTTTATTACGACTTCATCAAATTTGGCCTGCTTCTGAATGTAATCTAGTGTCTCCTGATGGGATGTACTTTCAAAGTGATTTTCAATATCCTTTTCCTCGAATGTTCGGAATTTACAAAATGAACATGTGAAAGCAAGCCTGGAATAAAATTGCTTGGTAAGAATTCCATGTTATCTTGCAGACTTGAGTATAAAAGAGAATTAGTATATTCAGAACAATTTTAAACAACCTAATCGTAACTGATTTTTACTTCAACAAAACAGTACAGGCAAATATCCTGTTTTCCTTAGTTGATCTGGTATCATGTTAAATTCCATACTTATAAATGTAATGCCTTACTTGTTACATTGTGAAGTTTCATCCACAAATGAGTGGATTATTAAAAAAGCTTTAGATCACATTTTTGGCTTTAAAACTGCAAGTTATTATATACCTGTATCCATCCCCATATTTTTCATTGTTTTTCTCCCTCCTGCGCCTTTGTTTCTCCCTTCTTGACTCTAGTTTCCTTTGCTCTTCATCTTCAATTTTTCCTTGAATATAAAGTTTTATTTGACACAAATTCTTAGATGATGAAAAAGTTCACGACACAAGATTTTTCTTTCATACCTGCATCCCCAGCTCCTGATCCTTCTACAGCAGCATCTCCCTGAAATAATAAAATATCCATATGAACAGACTGAAATAAATTGCACAGTTGAACAATGATTGGCTACACACAGAAAGTGACTTACCTCTGTAGTAGTCTTTACTCCTATAAAGAAAAAGAGGGACAAAAGGGGAAAAAAACAAAAAAAAAAAAAAACAAAAAAAAAAAACACGTAAGCATCTAAAGTTTAGAGATATTATATTTGTAAAAGACCGCAGCTGGCAAACTCAGAATCATCATTTAAAATGTTCTACACTACATTTACATTATTTAAACACACTGTCTATGAACATGACAAATCAGTGACATTTACAGAAAGTCTCACTCTTTTCATTAATTTGGTAAACAGGCAAAACATATTTTACAAATATATTTTAAAATACAAATGTATAGCAAACTGACCGATTATCATGCATTTTTTGCCCTATTAAAAACTATACTAGTGTAAGTGATTTCCATTATAAAAAAAAAAAAAAAAAAATAAAAAAAAAAAAAAAAACACACAGCTCATGTGTTTCTCAATTCTATAAAACTGTAAAATGAATGTAATCAAAACTGGATGAGAGATTATAAAATTTCATTGCAGAACCCAGAACTTTGTTTTGAGAAAAGATGTTGCTTCCCAAAAAGGATGACATTTTTAGAAAAGCAAAACAAATTACCCAATGCCATTTTTATTTATTATTTTTGGTATTATGCCACAGAAAAGTTATCAAAAAAGAAAACAAATCTGTAGAATCCACAGAAATTAGCGTTCCATTTACAACTACAGATAAACATATTTACTTTTAACACCATAATCACCCTTCACTATTTTACAAGTAAACAAATAATGTAAAAACATCTGCATTCCTATTGCACCCATGGATTTTGTAGTTTGTACTGCATAATCTAAAAAACAGATAATTTGAGACAAAACTGTTTGCCTATGTGCTTCAGTTGCATCTACCAAAGTGACTAACCTTGTTTCCATGTTTCACAGTGCCTCTGGAGGAAAGCACTTTACAAGGGCAACTGGCATTACAGTACAACAGTAACCAATACATTTAGATTTTAACACTAAACAGGACATTTTGCTTTTGAAATGTATCAGTGAGGATATACATCAAACTACATGGGTTGGCAAAATTAAAATAAATTTTCTATAGTAAAGATCATTACTGCAGACTATATTAACCACCACACAATTTGCATTGGACAATGTTAGTTTTGTAGAAGGTAAACATATTGAAAGCAAACATTAGTTCGACAAATAAGTGGAATTAGATAACTTAGAATTTTAGTTGTAGTTTTATAAACAAGTTGATGAATACTTTCTGAACAAAATTCAATAGGGGTAGATGAACCAACAATTATAATAGACAGGATTATACAGTTATGCAGTACAACTGTAGTGGAAGGTATCAATGCTTAACACAACAGTTGTCTGATTAAAAAAAAAAAAAAAAAGAAAGGTGTAGCTGGAAGGGTTAGTGGAAGAAAAAGGCCAACTATTGATGTTACGCACAAAACCCTCATTTTTTTTTCCCCCATTGTGAAATCTGTGGCGCATGAGACAACAGGTCGTCATTTTTCATGTTGACCCTAGAAAACTACAGCAGCCCATATCTTTCTGCAATGCTAGTACAGGGTGGTCCAGATCGAATTATACAGATCCAGGTCGTCTGGATGAATTGGATTTATGCGGGGACGACTCCAGTTCGGCGCGAAGACGATTCTTCATGTCGTCAGTTTGCACACCTCGATGGTCCGTGATTTTTCGGGTGATTTTCTATGTAATAAACTTAAGTTATAGCGTAATGAAAATTGCATTATTAGATGTGGACCACCCTATACTTAAAGCACAGTGGTTAATTGTCATAGATTTTTCCACTAAAATCTTAAGCATTAGAAGATTTAAACTTGCATTTGAAAACTGAAATGCCAGCCACATTACAATAACTGCTATTGAATTACACTGTGACACAATGTTAATTAAACTACATGCAAGGTTTAAAAAAGGTGCAGGTCATATTTTTTTATCCTGAAGAGAGCAGGCATGTTCAGTGAAAATAAAACCAGCTAAATATTGCCTGGTTTAGAAATATAACAAAGTTTGCTGCTTTTACTTTTCAGAGAGATCTACAAGGCATTATCATTATACTATATCAGCAGCAGTAGCAATGAAAAACCAAGAAGGCACAGTCATCAGCTACAAACATTTTACCAAGCTAACAACCATTATTGACTTCTGAACTACACGAACAGCCAAGAACAACATCAAAATAACATGACACTACATAAACAAAAGACTAACAGAAAAAAATCAGTGGTACTACAGACAATTTTCCTGACAGATAAACACCTGACAGCCTTGTGAAAAAGCAAATTCTTTCCAAGTAGACAAAAACTCGCAAGCATATTTTGTGCATCTAAAACACCATATTTGCAGGTGCCAATTCATCCACAGCCATAAAATGGACTACAGAAGTTTCCCCTCAGAAAAGTAAGTAAAATAAGTGACAAATTTAATATATTATCCTTAGCATACTGGCAACACAAGTGTAGACACAACACTTGTTAGAACCAGGCCCGATGGTTAACAGGCTACACATATAACCGACACCCAAGCACACTGATAGCCCCCTATTCCTATATTATGCACACCATATTTCAGTAACAAAGAGTGTGTGTTTTTCTTAACATTTGTCAAAAAAACTTATATGCATCTTGCACAAATAAAACCATTTCTGGAAAATGTATCCTTGCATGATGTTATTAATCATTGTGTCTTTAATAACAGTTAAAATCAAAGCAACTGCTGAAAAATGTTTGGTCTACCATACTACGTGAAAACCCGGTAAATTCATATCTCCATTATATTCACATACTTGTTGCAAACTAGGGTACTTTACCTCATAGAAGTGATCAAAAGGAAATAAACAAACCCAAATATATTAAAGACCAATCAACCAGGTCATTTTATTCTCCATTTGCAGCTGCAATCATTTAGCAGATTTTTATTCCCCCAATTATTTCAGATCAATACTCTCCGCTCCAATTTCTACTGCCTCATCAATCTCAGATCTCTCCCATTTTGACTCTCCAGCCATTTTGGCCCTTCTCACACTATATATATTTACCTTAAAAGGTTATGTAAATTTGTAGTAGTTTCCCATTGTAGATGACCCTGTGTTCTCTAGTTCCTCTTCCTTCAAGCAGTTAGTTTTGTATTGATAACATTCCTATTCTTAGAAAAACACGTTCAAGTGTCCTAAGGATGACTTAAGTGTTGCTGTACTCAAGCTTACAACCCATTTTTGGGCAGAAAAAGCAAATCCTTTTATCTTTTTCTCTGAATACTTTACACTAAGTCTTATCTGTCTAAAATGCTCTACTGTATATGCATTGTTTCCAGTAATTCAGTGCAATATCATAAATATAACCTTTTGCTGGGAACTTCAGTCATATGGCTTCACACTTTAAAACACTGCTATGTACTTTAATTCAAATTGAAGTATTTTGTTGACCATTATCCAAGGCTACTCAACTAAATTAGAAGCAGCATGGTAAAGGTTTAAACAGACCAGGTGAATTTTTAAACTCCTTACTGCTAACAAGGTTTTATGTTTTTCTGAAATAAACACCCCTAAATGCATTACCATACAACTGCTGTGACAAAACCATCAACACAACTAAAAGTGAATACTCCAAAAGCTTACTCAAACACACCCTGAAAGCATTTCATATTTACAGTCTAGATTTCATACGTTTAGCAATATTTCCTTGAGAAATTACATATCCCTTTTCAATTCAGACTTAAGATCCACGTACCTTATGCTTTATTTATTCCATTTGTACTATTCTGCCCCTGGGGTATACTCATATGCTGCTTTAATTTTTGTATATTTTAAGTAGTACTTAAGTTGCTTTTAAAGTAATACATACTTCTTTTAACGAGATTAAAATATGGCACTGTACAGAGTGTTCTACACTATATTAACAGTTAAATGAACACTCAAGTGCACAAGTAGAAAAGAGAATGGAAATACCGCCCAATTAATGCATTTAGCTACAAAATAGGTTTGGGAGGGGGGAACAAAACACTACACTCAACTTTTAAGAGGGGGCAAATGCACACAATTCTGAATTTATGTACAATATATTGTTTATAATTCAAGAATAAGCTTACCCCTCCATCTCGCATCCACAGATATGCAGATAACATTAAAGGAAAAGGTGCTACAGGGTCTACTAATTTAAACTTGTGTCATAATTCACAGGTGACAAAAATAGTATTCAAACAGCGACTATGTAAGAAGCTTCACTGCCAAGACAACATTCACACCAAATGCCCAAAAAGGTTTTTAATTATGTGCCCTTCCTTGTAAATATGAAGGATCAATATCTGCATTAAGGAATTCTAATATTCTTACACTTGATCATAATCAGTGGTATGTATATGAACAAGAACTTGAGACAAAGATCTGAAGAATTTCCTCAAATCGCACAAAGACTACTTTTATGCAGTTTAAGTGGTTAAACATTGTAAAAATTCTGGAGGAAAAAAAATGAAGTGGTTGAGCAAATGCTATAATGATTAAATGATGCTTAAAGATCGAAAGACCTTCTTGAATGAAAGCAGGTAATGTTACCTCATTATCTATAAATAATAAATAAATTAGAAATGTTCATACATTGTAAACTGTGCCAATGTTATATTCATAACCATAAATACATGCTGTGCAGTATTTACATTTTTCAGCTGCTATAAACTGAAAGGTAGTAGTCAGAATGCCACACATATGAAGCAAACTATTCATGATTGAAGCAACTGAAGTTTTTAAGGTTTAATCTTAAATTGTGTGGTAAAAAAGAAACAAAATAATAATTTGGTTTACTAGCAAATTAGATAATGAAAATCATGATTACACAAGCTGTCAACACACTTTAACACTTCATAAATACTGGGACAACTGTGGTGTTCTAGAACAGTCAAGAAACTTCATCCACATATTAGTCCATAGAAGTTGTGAACACAAGAGTCATAGCATCATTATAAAAAGACATTTTTATTAAGATGAACTGGTTCACTTTAATATCTATATTTTTATAGTGTATACACAAACACACCATGATCTTTTTAATTGATTTCAAGGAGCAAACTGATGCATTAACACTGTAGGATATCTGAATCAACCATTTTTTGGGATTCAATGCAACTTACATTATAGAGCAAAAAAAAAAAAAACCTGAAAAACATGGGAAATTTTACCAAACTGTGAAGGACACAATCATTAGTAGTTTGTAAATACAAGGACTTTGCCAGGCTATCTATGCAGTTATCCACTAAAAAGAAGACTATATGGAATAAATCTGAGAAAAGAAAGAAAATGGAGCTTCATGGTGGACCCTTCAGATTTTAAATGCATTTAATGAAGCCACAGCTGGAAATAATGGGCGACTTAATGGGGTATCATGATAGGCAGTACAGTGTGGTATCAATAACAAAATGTCAGGCAATCTAAATGCTGAATTCAAGTAATCCTCTGGGGTTTTACACAAAGAAAATATTACTGAATTGGGCTTCAAACATGATGAACAAGAGCAAAGAAAGTTGATATCTCACAATAATCAACCACATGTCCTTTATGTTTCACTGAAAAAGTGTACACAATTTAAGGTAATTATTAAAAGTTAAAAGGTAAATACAATTACTTGGGACAACAATTATTTTAAGCAGATTTTTTTTAATAATTCTAATTTTTAGGGAAACAAGTTTGTGTAAAATTACAAGGTGATTTAGTAGGTTTGTTAAAAGTCAAAAAACCCTCAAATATAGTTCTAAGCTTTGAACAAGTATTTAAGAGGACCATGTCAATACATGTACCTTCTTCATACAGAAGCCAAAAGTTGCCACTAGAAGAACCCATTTTTAACCTTGCAATATGCTTTGTGAAAACTATTAAATACCTTAACAATTCCCACTTCTCTACACTGACCAAAGCACTCTACTCGACTAGAATTTCATTCAGTGACCATTAACTAAAGATTGTATTCCTCATACGCAACTGTTTTTGCTATTCAACCTGCTAAGTTTGACCCCTGCAAAAATTCTGAACTGAATAATCAAGTTGGGGAGAGATCTGAAGGCAGTGAAGCAGTCGAGTGGAGAACATTGATCTTACCTTGAATTAAATCTGCATTATCTTGGCCACATAAAGAGGAAGTTGATGATGAGGAAGGAGAGTGTATCATTTCTGGAATATCTTCCTCTTTAATGATCTCTTGAGAGTAGTACTTTTCCCTAGCAGCAGCAAGTGCCTGCCTGTACTGTCGGAGGTGTGCTGCCCAGTTCTCCTTGTGAACATCGAGACCAGATGATCTCCACTGACGTTCCAGCCTGCGACCCAAGGTCTTGAGCTCCCGAAGCTCATCAGTGTACCAGGGGCATTCAAGATTCCTCTGAATCAATCTGGGTTCAAGAGTTTGCACCACATCGTTGTTGCTGGTCATGGTAGTGTTGGATTGCTCTGCAGCATCTTCTGCAGTTAACAGGAGTGAGGTGGAGAGTGAAGAGGATATGAGGTCACAGAAGAGTGAAGCAGAGGGGTTTCTCTTAGCATGCTAAAACAAGTAGTGCGAAACAGGCATGTAGGCACAGGAGAAAAAAAAAACCAAATCAGAAATGACCATTAAAGCGACAGAGTGAAGTTATTTAGGGACAATATCCCAGGATATTAAGAGGTTAAATTCAGCCAGCAGTGCCCTTAGGGGAAGAAAAATCTATTGGAGGAAAAAAAAGGAGTGGTGGTGAAGTTAAACTATACATATTAGTACAGCGTAAAATATCTCAAAACAGAGATGAAGAAATATAGCAAGTATAAATTTACAGGACAGAGAGCAGGACAGAAAGAAAATAAGTTTGACTGTTGTGTGCTGCAAGAAGGTGATGCTATTGACAGGCTTAGATAAGACGATTTCATCCAGCATAGATGGTTGATGAGGGAATGTTATAAAGTCTCTCCAAAAGCGAGAAAACAGATAATAAATAAGGTAATTCTGAGAAACCATATTAAGGACTGCAAAAACTCTCCACAAACAAACTCTCCAAACTTATTTGTAATAAGTATCAATGTTGGGTTACAATTTGTTTTAAACTGAGGATTATTTTATATATAAATAAAAAAAATCACATCACAACATGGCCTGGTAAGATAAATTTAGTAAAACATTAACAAAGTGGAAACACCAGTTTTAGAAAAGTCAGACACATGTAAAAGGACATGCAGTGAAATTTCAACCCAGAAGATAATTAGGCAAATATCCTCTACCACAAAACCTTTTCATAAAGAAAAAGTGCAGAATTCTTACCCTGATTATTCTTTGTGTTTGTAGAAGGTTTGGTCAATTTTTGCTTTTTGATAAAGACATCAGGTCTGTTAGGAGCCATCATCTTCCTCTTTACTCCCCTCATACTGGCCTGGTTTTGATAGTCAATCACGAGTCCTGGACTGGGATTCATAAATTGCCCCATTGGCTGCAAAATTATTTCATTAGTTTAATATACTTATAAAAATGAACAGTACTTTAAAAAAAAAAAAAAAAAAAGCACCCACCTTTTTAAGTATAAAATGTAAACAATGCATGCATATACATAAGCACTTAAAACATTTTACATTGAATTGCCATGATCAAAAAAAAAAAATTAAAAAAGCTTGAAATCTTAACATGGCTAAAACATACAAAGCCAAAAAATTCTAATTCATATAAACTTTCTTGCATGCTCTCTCTCTCAGCCATATATTAAACAGAGATTCATCTTCATATTAAAGTATTAAAATGGAACCAGTTAAACCTGGCTTAAAATTAAACGTATTCCCAATACAGAAAATTAATATATTAAAAAGGGGCACAGACTTACGTTAGTGATCCTGCAATAGAAAAGCAGGCTCAAAAAAATTGATGTAATATTTTCCTTTGTATAACACAAATCTAAATTATTACTCAAAAAAAAAAAAAAAAACCTATCCATCCATATTAACTAAATCTTGGTATAGTAACCTTCAGATTCTGACCTTTTCTGACACAGAGTAAATGAGCTGTAAACTAAACCTTCTGAATGAAACATACTTAACACAAGTGTTTACTTCCATACTGTTTGCAAATAAAACGGGGGAAAAAAATTCAACAGTAACACTTTACACACAAATGCCTGGCCAATGTATATACAATTTTTAATTTTTTTTTTTTTTTAATATAAAGAAATGGCATGAGAGGCAATAAAAACTGAATGGCTTTTGATGAGAGAAATAGAAAAATGAGAACAGGGAAAATTTAGGACAATTTACTATGGTGTCTTGCATATCTACATATTTTACCTAGAATTTTCAAAGGTGCCCTTTACTGCGATATGAAAACAACATGAGAGAGCAGCTGAACTCCTTAGGAAGATATAAAAATAATGGAATTGTTTAACAAGGAAAGTGTACATTTCCCCTGGAAATTAGTTGCAAGAAAATGTTTCTTCACAATGCTAATTTTGGGGTTGCTATGTTTACATCAGGAAAAAGTACTATACAACAAAACTAAATATTGAATTATAGATTTAACTTACAACATGAAATAAACCATCTATGCCGTTTTCAAACTTGTACGTTATACTCCTTTTTACACTGGTCACCTGTACCACACCACTGCAGGCTAGTACACAGAGCTGTTTTTACACTGGTAAAATACACAGAGATGTTAAAAGGCTCAATAATGAAAGCTGCCAGGGAAGGAGACTTTTACGAGTTTAATCTGAAGGAAAAATATTATTCCAATTTAATCAAGAAACAGACTAAGCAAATTATAAAAGTAGTACACTTTGAACATGTGTCCAATTTAACAAGAACAACAAAAAAAAAAAGGGAACATGACACTGTACATGAAGAAACAGTATAGACCAGGAAAATATACAACCCTTTTTTATTATGAAAAGGTTAAGTAAGTGTTGCTCTGGGAGGTTTGGAGCGCATTATGGGTATTTCCATTATTTCTTATGGGAAAAATAGTCTTGACTTACAACCAACTTGAGTTACAACCAGCCCTTGCGAACGAATTGACTTTGTAAGTCAAGGGTCTACTGTGTGTATATGTGTGTTAGAAAATGGATGTTAGAAAATGGATGGATGGATATATATATATATATATATATATATATATATATATATAGATATATATATATATATATATATATATATATATATATATATATATATATATATATATATATATATATATATATATATATATATATATATATATATATATATATATATATATATATATATATATATATATATATATATATATATATATATATATATATATATATATATATATATATAGTGGAGGAAATAATTATTTGACCCCTCACTGATTTTGTAAGTTTGTCCAATGACAAAGAAATGAAAAGTCTCAGAACAGTATCATTTCAATGGTAGGTTTATTTCAACAGTGGCAGATTGCACATCAAAAGGAAAATCGAAAAATAACTTTAAATAAAAGATAGAAATTGATTTGCATTTCATTGAGGGAAATAAGTTTTGAACCCTCTAACAAAAAGACTTAATACTTAGTGGAAAAACCCTTGTTTGCAAGCACAGAGGTCAAACGTTTCTTGTAATTGATGACCAAGTTTGCACATTTTAGGAGGAATGTTGGTCCACTCCTCTTTGCAGATCATCTCTAAATCCCTAAGGTTTCGAGGCTGTCTCTGTGCTACTCTGAGCTTGAGCTCCCTCCATAGGTTTTCTATTGGATTAAGGTCCAGAGACTGACTAGGCCACTCCATGACCTTAATGTGCTTCTTCTTGAGCCACTCCTTTGTTGCCTTTGCTGTATGTTTTGGGTCATTGTCGTGCTGGAACACCCATCCACGACCCATTTTCAGTTTCCTGGCAGAGGGAAGGAGATTGTCGCTCAGGATTTCACGATACATGGCTCCGTCCATTTTCCGTTAATGCGATTAAGTTGTCCTGTGCCCTTAGCAGAAAAACACCCCAAAGCAAAATGTTTCCACCCCCATGCTTGACGGTGGGGACGGTGTTTTGGGGTCATAGGCAGCATTTTTCTTCCTCCAAACACAGCGAGTTGAGTTAATGCCAAAGAGCTCTATTTTGGTCTCATCAGACCACAGCACCTTCTCCCAGTCACTCTCTGAATCATTCAGGTGTTCATTGGCAAACTTCAGACGGGCCTGCACATGTGCCTTCTTGAGCAGGGGGACCTTGCGAGCCCTGCAGGATTTTAATCCATTGCGGTGTAATGTGTTTCCAATGGTTTTCTTGGTGACTGTGGTCCCTGCTAATTTGAGGTCATTAACTAACTCCTCCCGTGTAGTTCTAGGATTCTTTTCACCTTTCTCAGAACCATTGACACCCACGAGGTGAGATCTTGCGTGGAGCCCCAGAGCGAGGTCGATTGATGGTCATTTTGTGCTCCTTCCATTTTCAACAATCGCACCAACAGTTGTCACCTTCTCTCCCAGCTTCTTGCTAATGGTTTTGTAGCCCATTCCAGCCTTGTGCAGGTCTACAATTTTGTCTCTGACATCCTTGGACAGCTCTTTGGTCTTTCCCATGTTGTAGAGTGTGGAGTCTGCTTGATTGATTGATTCTGTGGACAGGTGTCTTTTATACAGGTGACTAGTTAAGACAGGTGTCCTTAATGAGGGTGACTAATTGAGTAGAAGTGTCTAACCACTCTGTGGGAGCCAGAACTCTTAATGGTTGGTAGGGGTTCAAAACTTATTTCCCTCAATGAAATGCAAATCAATTTCTATCTTTTATTTAAAGTTATTTTTTCGATTTTCCTTTTGATGTGCAATCTGCCACTGTTGAAATAAACCTACCATTGAAATGATACTGTTCTGAGACTTTTCATTTCTTTGTCATTGGACAAACTTACAAAATCAGTGAGGGGTCAAATAATTATTTCCTCCACTGTATGTATGTATGTATGTATGTATGTATATATATATATATATATATATATATATATATATATATATATATATATATATATATATATATATATATATATATATATATATACACACACACACACTATACTGGAGTAATAAACAAAAAAAAAATCAACAGGGGAAGGTTCGGAATAGACATGTTAATTCTCTAAGGTAAAACTTGCTGAATTTTGGACAATTGTAGTTTAAATATAAGGAGTTACATGCATGATATTAAAAAGCATGGAAATACTCCCAAGAAACAAACCAAATCAACTCCATAAAGTTTACTTGTACGTCTCTTTATTCTACAATACATTTAAGCAAACTGAACATCACCTCTTAAGTCCATTTTCACAAAAAAGCAATTGAATACAGGTGGTCACGGTCTACTTATTTCTGCATACTTGCTAAACAGAAGTATTCTCACTTTGCACTTACAACCTTTGACCATATCAGTAACTAGATATACAAGATGAAGAGAGTCATGAATATAACAACAAAGTAAGGAAGATCAGCAATATGAATCTATAGCTTTAGGATCAACCTTAAATTCAGAGAAGCAACTTGATGAGCCACAGGGAGAAACACGGCTATGGCAATCATTTCCTTACATTTTACTAATTACATATAGAGGTTGAAATATTATGTGTAGGTTGTGTAAGTATTTACATGCACATGTACAAATATACTAACATATTACTTTTACACAAAAGTACGTTACCCCTAGTCACCTCAAGTTCATTTTGAATACACTTGAGTATTTTAGTGCATGTGATCTAGTATGCAATACATATCTCACTGCACCTACTTGTCATACACTGAACTAATGAGTGTAGGAATGAAAACTGCTATCTGCAATGGAAGAAGCAAAACAAATGCTTTAAGCAACAATCACATTCTTAACTAACAACCAAGCTCATACCTACAGTTTCTCCCATTTATTAAAACACTGATCTGAAACCAGTAATCAAACACCTGGATCAGTACAGAGCTCCAGATTAACAAGTTAATACCAAAGTCTGAATGATATCAGATTCATTGAACATTTAAAAAAATATAAAATAAACACAAACAGTAGTATTTCCCACCATGCTACACACTGTGAAAACTACCATCATTAACCCTTTATTAAAACAAATAATGGCTAAATGCTCAATTAAAAGATCAGTCACCAGTGTCAGAGAAAGGTGGCATATTTAATTTCTCTTGGGGTATGGAGGAGGCAGGTAAAGAATGGATTTACACACACAACACAGCTGAGTTAACACAAATAAAACTACAGTATATTTGAAAAACTGCTGACACACAAGACCTCAACTTATGTACCAAAGTGGAAAAAGGCAAACGTGCACTATACCTCCAAACTATTACTTTTAATAAAAAGGAAAAGCAAATAAATAGGGAATTTTATATTGTGTTATCAATACAAATCCAACATCTCATTCATTTCACAGGTGTAGTTTGCGTAATAATGCTGCCTGGGCAAATGCAGGAACACACAGGTTTCATGTTAATTTACAAAGTACTAGATCTATAAAGAATACTCTCTTCCACTTTCAGAACACAGAAACCAATGTACAGGAAAACATATGAATTACCAGTGTAAAAGCAATCTCATCCATTGTGATTTGCTATAGATCACACTACGGATGGACAACCAGTGTAAAAGAAGAATAAAATACCTCAAAAGCAGCTTTATGACCTTGAATTTAAAAAGGTGACCAGATAACACACAAAGAGCATTAACAAATCTCCAACGATAATGTAAAGTCTCAATGATATATAGAAGTGTGTGGCAATCTAAAATTGATTATTTTTGGTACAATAAAAACCGTAAAGATGATATGTGGAAAACGTAAGGCTAATCAAGCAGTAAAGGGTACACATTGGTTTGTCTGGCTAATCTTTAGAGTAAAGATTGTCTGATACTGCATACTTCAAACTGATTCTGGTTTGAAGGGATTCAGAAAGGGGTGGTTGTTAATAGAATCTCAAAAGATTCTGTACTTACTCCTCTGCCTCGGCCTCTGACTGTTGTTGGTCCTCCCAGATCAAGGCTTCTACCTCCAAAACTGTTTTGAGGATAAGCAGGCATTCCTCTCCCCCGAGAGCCTACAGGTGCAGGCTTCATATGGGGTGAAGAAAAACTGCTGTAGGAAGAGTAACCTTCTCTTCCCCCATTATCCAAAAACCCAGACCTTAAATTCGACCGTGGGTAAGATGGCTCCCAGTTATTCTGGAAGGAGCTGTCAAATCCGCCACCAAAATTACTTCCAAAGCCAGATCTGTACAGATCACGGCCACCCTGAGAAGACCCGGAGTCATAAGACTCGTAAGGTCCAAACCTGGAAAAATTGCAGAGTGAGGAAACAGATGAGGTTTTGGGTATATATTTAAGAGACACAAAAAATAACATTTTAAACAATACCTACACTAAAGTGATAACAAAATGTTATCCACTTTTGTTAGGCACATTTTGTACACTGTATATCTTGAACAGGACTGGGCAAAAAAAATTTATATATATATATATATATATATATATATATATATATATATATATATATATATATATATATATATATATATATATACACACACACATATGTTTATATATCTAATTGCTAATGTTTGAGTACAAGGAATTGCAAATATAGTAACTTCAAAAAGAAATGGAAATTAAGAAATTTTATTTTAGAAATAAACAGCCCAGTCCTGATTCAAAATGACCATGTATAACATTCAAAACATTTCAGTACACAATCTAAAATGATTTACTTTATTCATTTTTATGATTAAAAAAAAAAATCTAACAGCTTTCTGAAAATATACTTTTTAGTTATGCTGTAAATACTACATTTCCAGATTTAACATTTTTGGTTTACGCCCAAAGCAAAAAAATAAAATAATTTAAAAATAGGCACTGGAAAAATAAAAACGCCTAATTTATATGTATTACCACTACCAATTAAAATTTGGATTCTTATAGCTACTAACTGACAAATTTTGCCTATAAACCAATGTTAACTACTTTCAAAGCTGTTAGTACACTAATGGAAAAAGGTTTCTAGTATAATGTTTGATAAAATTTGGATTAAAGTTAAATTTAAAAGCAGGTGAAGTCGATCAGAATCTCCAATTAATACGAAACTGAAAGAAATATTTTCTGTAAAGAAAAAGAAAAGGAGTTATGAATTTGTAATTCTTCAGAGGTTTTCAATGTAACATTTTTCTACTTAAATCGAAAACCAAAACACTAGTATTATGAAAATCAGACTTAGACAACTGCTAACAAACGAAAAATTTACAAAAATGATAGATGTCAGATTGCTGTTGAATATTTTATTATGCAATAAGTGTGATATAAAAACATACCTTTCACTTCGACTGCTTTCAAAGGAATCAAATGATCTCAAGGATGATCCTCCAAAACGTCCATGAGAGAAGCCAACGTTCATTTCTTAAAAATTGAAGCAATTTAAAATGTATCAGTGCTTCTGTGCACACAACAGTATTTAGTACCGTTTTATTCACACACAATATATATTTTATTAAATAAAATGCTCTATACCCAACATGTTTGTTACAGCAATTTTTGTACATATAGCCACTTTTGATTAATTTGAGGGGTGCACTGATGAGCAACAATTTTGAATGTACTCAATATGGATGCCAACCACAAATATTTTTCAAAATCAATATTCTCAATTACTGTAACAGAACACAGGTCTTTAAAGACTTGTTCTCACCTACTGAAAATTTACCAGTTCCTTTCATCACTGATCTGCAACCAATGAAAATGCTGCAACATTGTAGTGAATCTAAATGCACTGGTGTATGAGGCAAACAATATGCATAAGTACTGGGTTAGCTGAAGACATCCTTAAAACATGTGCTAGGCCTGTGTACTTTGGGTGCTCAAAATTAAGCATCACTGCATACAGTGGTCCAACGAGAATAATCAGGCTAATGAATAAAGACTAGGAGGAAATTAAGCTTTAAATTTTGATCCTCAATACCCCTGCTCATACTGCACAAACTGAAAAACCCGATCTGCAAAACTGCCACCCCCAGTCTACTATCCAGACCATTATTATTTCCCACTCTGAAGGTACCACTGTGGGAGACAAAGCTGGTTGTAATAGACATGACAAGATGGTCTGAGTGGCAAACTAAAGTTTAGATGAACTTAATAAATGTGTTTGTGTACTTTGAGAATACAATAATTAGATTAAATAAATCATAAATTGGTTTTGTTTGGTGTTTGGTTTAATAGGCTAGGTGCTAAATTTTCCAATTATCACATTCAGGAATGATTTCACTATGGAGTCTTAATGAAACTGGGAATTTTCATGAAACTGAAGACACTGCCTCCAGTTTACACAAATACACACAGAACTCTGTTTACAACACTTCAGCCATACCAATAACACCAAATTACTTCTCACTCTGTAAAATATTAAACTGGATTTTAGAATGAATATTTGCCTCTTAATGTGAGACAAGTGTCATGTTAATGCATTAAATTCTTCATCAGAACACTTAAAGTATATGGTCAAATATCCCGAAATCCTTCCACTTATTTTCTTATATGTTTAGATCACCTGTCAATTTAATGTTTATTGTAAATGTCATCTAGTTTGCCCCTTCCTCCCTTGGATGTTCATGTTTTACAACACTGAATCCCAATAGGTTTAATTAGACTTTTTGACACTATAAGGAAAAGACTCTTAAATGTCAAAGTGAAAACAAAATTTTACAAACCTAAGTCTAAATCTAAATTTGATCAACAGGACAAGAGGAAGTCTGTTTATAATAACTTATTTTTTCATTGGAGTGACTTTTAACAGTCCTGGAAAATAACCCAGAAACCATCATTGTAAGTCCTTCATGAACCCTTCATTCAGTGAGTAAATCATAAGACAGGGCAAAAGACAAAAATGCCTGCACATTAAACAGCTTTGCCCACTAAAACAGAAGCTCTTAGTGAAAATTACACATAACTTTAGTAATATGACTAACATCAATGTAGGACTGGCACACGATAATGTAACTCTGCCATGACACTACAACTCTAGCTAATGTTATGCTTTTTTATAGCTTCTACACTGTCCACATTTGTATGCCGACATGCTGTGTAAAGCTGTCACTTGTAAAATGGCTTGCTTTTATATGGCACTTCTTACTGTGAACCCTGCTGCGAATACAATGACCAACTAAATTCAGTAGGCCAACACCCTAACTATTAAATGGGTCAATTTGTCTGGCATTAAAAATGAAAAATAGGCACACGCTGAACAGAAAATACCATGAATGCACTATATTTTGCAAGCGAAGCCCCCAGTGTGTGTGTGTGTATATATATATATATATATATATATATATATATATATATATATATATATATATATATATATATACACAGTGGTGTGAAAAACTATTTGCCCCTTCCTGATTTCTTATTCTTTTGCATGTTTGTCACACAAAATGTTTCTGATCATCAAACACATTTAACCATTAGTCAAATATAACACAAGTAAACACAAAATGCAGTTTTTAAATGATGGTTTTTATTATTTAGGGAGAAAAAATCCAAACCTACATGGCCCTGTGTGAAAAAGTAATTGCCCCTTGTTAAAAATAACCTAACTGTGGTGTATCACACCTGAGTTCAATTTCTGTAGCCACCCCAGGCCTGATTACTGCCACACCTGTTTTAATCAAGAAATCACTTAAATAGAAGCTGCCTGACACAGAGAAGTAGACCAAAAGCACCTCAAAAGCTAGACATCATGCCAAGATCCAAAGAAATTCAGGAACAAATGAGAACAGAAGTAATTGAGATCTATCAGTCTGGTAAAGGTTATAAACCCATTTCTAAAGCTTTGGGACTCCAGCGAACCACAGTGAGAGCCATTATACACAAATGGCAAAAACATGGAACAGTGGTGAACCTTCCCAGGAGTGGCCGCCAACCAAAATTACCCCAAGAGCGCAGAGGCGACTCATCCGAGAGGTCACAAAAGACCCCAGGACAACGTCTAAAGAACTGCAGGCCTCACTTGCCTCAATTAAGGTCAGTGTTTACGACTCCACCATAAGAAAGAGACTGGGTAAAAACGGCCTGCATGGCAGATTTCCAAGACGCAATCCACTGTTGAGCAAAAAGAACATTAGGGCTCGTCTCAATTTTGCTAAGAAACATCTCAATGATTGCCAAGACTTTTGGGAAAATACCTTGTGGACTGATGAGACAAAAGTTGAACTTTTGGAAGGCAAATGTCCCGTTACATCTGGCGTAAAAGGAACACAGCATTTCAGAAAAAGAACATCATACCAACAGTAAAATATGGTGGTGGTAGTGTGATGGTCTGGGGTTGTTTTGCTGCTTCAGGACCTGGAAGGCTTGTTGTGATAGATGGAACCATGAATTCTACTGTCTACCAAAAAATCCTGAAGGAGAATGTCCGGCCATCTGTTCGTCAACTCAAGCTGAAGCGATCTTGGGTGCTGCAACAGGACAATGACCCAAAACACACCAGCAAATCCACCTCTGAATGGCTGAAGAAAAACAAAATGAAGACTTTGGAGTGGCCTAGTCAAAGTCCTGACCTGAATCCAATTGAGATGCTATGGCATGACCTTAAAAAGGCGGTTTATGCTAGAAAACCCTCAAATAAAGCTGAATTACAACAATTCTGCAAAGATGAGTGGGCCAAAATTCCTCCAGAGCTGTAAAAGACTCATTGCAAGTTATCGCAAACGCTTGATTGCAGTTATTGCTGCTAAGGGTGGCCCAACCAGTTATTAGGTTCAGGGGCAATTACTTTTTCACACAGGGCCATGTAGGTTTGGATTTTTTCTCCCTAAATAATAAAACCATCATTTAAAAACTGCATTTTGTGTTTACTTGTGTTATATTTGACTAATGGTTAAATGTGTTTGATGATCAGAAACATTTTGTGTGACAAACATGCAAAAGAATAAGAAATCAGGAAGGGGGCAAATAGTTTTTCACACCACTGTATATATGAGGTGTGGCAGAAAAGTAATGAGACTGATTTTTTATTTACCAAAGTTTTTATTTTTTTCAAACATCAATGTAGTTCCCTTGGGCAGCTACACACCGATGGAGACGTTGTTCCCACTGTTGGTAGCAGCGCTGGAAGTCTTCAACCGGTATGGTCTTCAGCATGTCCGTTACACTCTTTTGGATGTTTTCTAAAGTCCCGAAATGACATCCTTTGAGGACATTTTTCAGTTTAGGAAAAAGGTGTGTGAATAAGGGGGCTGGGGAACCACAGGAATGCCTTTTGAGGTCAAAAATTCTGTTATGGAGAGGGCAGTGTGACATGGGGTGTTGTCATGATGGAGCATCCATTTCTCTGCAATGTCTGGTCTCACGCGAATGATCCTTTTTCTGAGCCTTTCAAGGACGTCTTTATAAAAAACTTGGTTGACAGTTTGTCCTGGAGGAACAAATTCTTTGTGGACGATTCCCCTTTTGTGACGCACATCCAAAAACAAACTTCGCTAATAGCAGTCACAAAAATCACGTAGTTAACGGACTGAGCTATGGGAGGGTACTGATACACGTGCTCTATCAAGGACAACAGCGCAGCGTTGCCAGATTGTTTGCAGTGTTGCCAGTCTCATTACTTTTCTGCCACACCTCGTATTATATACACATATACATACACACAGTGGAACCTCTGTTCGCGAGCATAATTCGTTCCGGAAACGTGCTTGCAGTCCAAAGCACTCGTATATCAAAGTGAATTTCCCCATAAGAAATAATGGAAACTCAGATGATTCGTTCCACAACCTAAAATTATTCATATAAAAATTATTAATACAAAATATAAAGTAAAAATACATGAAACAAATTAACCTGCACTTTACCTTTAAAAAGAAGTTTCTAAACTCTTGTGGGATTCCACCCAATGGGACAACACACGGAAGAGTGTCCTAAAGCAATCGCAGTCTCCCAGCGCTGTAGCAGTTCGCCGTATAAGCATATCCAAAAAGATCGCGGACATGCTATAAGCGCCTGCCGTCGTTGGGTGATACAAGGAACATTATAAAGATTCCGCTACAATAAATAACCACGCTGTTGCTGTTTCAAGCTGAATAAAGCTGGTGTTGTTAAAGTACTGAGACCCTCCCTTGTGTTTTGGGGAGCAAGATGGGGACTCGCACTTCACAGCACACATGTGCGCGCGCGCACACACACACACACACACAGTCACAATGCTGTAGTAAACAGTATATGCTCGTATGGATGTTGACTATGAGTGAGGCACGCAGACTCAATATAGGAAATAGGAGGAATAGGAGACGATTGCCCTCAAGAGGAGAGATAGGGAGAGAGAGACGCGTGCACGAGCGAGCGAGACGTGCGCGAGTGAAAGAGAAGGTGAGAGAGACGCGCACGTGAGAGAGAAGAACCATCAGCTCAGTTGTGATCACATGATGCTCAGCAGACAAAGTGTATCCATACTACTCGTATTGCAAGACATCGCTCGTTTATCAAGTCAAAATTGATTAAAAAAAAAAGTAGCTCATCTTGCAAAACAGTCGCAAACCAAGGTTCCACACTGTGTGTGTGTGTATATATATATATATATATATATATATATATATATACATATACATATACACACACAAATCAGCCACAACATTAAAGCCCCTGACAGGTGAAGTAAATGACACAGGTTATCTTGTTATAATGGCACCTGTGAAGGGATGGAATATCGGGCAGCAAGCAAACAATCAGTTCTTCAAGGTGATGTGTTGGAAGCAGGAACAAAATGGGCAAACATAAGGATGTGAGTGACTTTGGTAAGGGTCAAATTGTGACAGCTAGAGCTCAGAGCATCTAAAAAAATGCCAGGTCTTGTGAGATGTCCCAGGTAAGCAGTGTTTAGTACCTACCAATAGTGGTCCAAGGAAAGAACCAGCAATAGGGTCCTGGGCACCCAAGTGGAGCAAAGGCTAGCCTGTCTAGTCCAACCCCATATATGAACTACTGCAGCACAAATTGCTGAAAAATGTAATGCTGTTCATGAGAGAAACGTTTTAGGACACACAGTGCATGGCAGACTGCTATGTTGCCACAGACCAATCAGAATGCCCATGTTGACTACTGTCCACCACAGAAAGGACCTACAATTGGCATGTAAGCTTCAGAACTGCACCATGAAGTAATGGAAGTGGCCTGGTCTAATGAATTACATTTGCTTTTAGATCATATGGATGGTTGATTGAGTGTGTGTCATTTACCTAGGGAAGAGATGGCAGCAAGATGAACTATAGCAAAAAAGCAAAGCAACAGAGGCATTATGATGCTCTGCACAATGTTCTGCTTGTAAACCTTGGGGCCTTGCATTCATATGGATGTTACATTGACACATTAACATATCCTAAAGACTGCTGCGGACCACATACACCCTTTATATGGCAATGCTATTCCCTAATGGCAGTGGACTCTTTCAGCAGGATAAAACACCCTGATACACTGCAAAAATGGTAAAGGTGTGGTTTGAAATACACAACAATGAGGCCAAATCAACATCCTGAATTCCCTTAAACAACAACATTTATTTATATAGCACATTTTAATACAAAAAAATGTAGCTCAAAGTGTTTTACATAATAAAGAATAGGAAAATAACAGACACAGTAAGAAAAATAAGTCAACATTAATTGACATTGACCAGTACTTTGAACAAGACTAATAAGTGATTTTCAGTAAATACACTTACCCCCTGAAATACGTGACAATGGTGGATCTCTCAGCTCCTCTTCAGAATACCTGACAAAAACGTATGACAGTACATAAAATTCCTTTGACAGAGGCACAAGGTTTGTGGACATTCCAAAAAATTAAACCAATATTATCATATAGTGGAGATGTCAGATATGCTTTGATATGCAAATAGCTTTGTTAAATCAAAATCAAGCAGAAGTATTTTTCATAATAAAAACCATGTAACATTTAAAACCTTAAGAAATCCAAATGATTTTTAGATTATCCTAATCGTGTTAAGTAAAATATTTTACATTTCAATTTTAAACAAGTCATAGAATTAAAAAGAAACCTCCTTTATAAGCACATAATCAAACCTTAAAGTTCAAATTACTTTACCGGTATACTGATATCTCCACATCCAATGGATTTTAAGCACCAATGACCAAATAAATTTGTCTAAAATATACTGGAGTACAAAAGACTTACTTTACAGAATTAAAGTATCACAAATAACTGCACTTTATGCAACACAGATTCAACAAGTCACTTGCCATACATGACAAACAAGCTGATCCATATTAGCAAGTCACAGAGGCCCAGGAAGCACTCACACAAGGCAGGAAACAGTGCTAAAAGATGCAACAGTCCACTGGAGTGTCCAGTTTAGAGATGCCAACTAACCTAACCTGCAGGAGTCATACATACACCGCATAGCGACATCAACCAGGCACAAGATTTAAACTTGGAATACTGGATCATGGAAGCAGCCATTCCAACTGCATATCAAAACAGGTAATCCACCTGAAGCTAAGCATGTTTGGGATTAGGCTCATCCTGTATTTGGATGGGAGACTACCATCTAGGAAAATACCTGACAGTTGTTGCCGGGAGAGGTTTTAGTGAGGCCATCTGGGGCACTTGGTCTGTGTGCGGATCCAAATGTCTCAGTGCCGCAATGGGGACACTGCACCCTAAATATATGTGCTATCCTCGGGATGAAATTTTAAAACCAAGGTGCTGACTCTTTGTAATCATAAAGGATCACTGGGCATCTTTTGAAAAGGGCAGAATGTTTCCCTAATGTCTTGACTAAATTGCCCATTACTATGCCTCTTAACCATCTCCGTTCTCCTGTTGGACACTTCACTGGCTCTCCCCTTCACCACCTAATTACTAACGTGTATGGCGAGTGCACTGGTGAAAGAATTGCTGCTGTCACATCATCCATGTGAATGCTACATGGTGGTGGCTGAAGTGGTTCCCCACCATCCATGTAAAGCGTTGTTAAAGAAGTTAGAAAAATACTATATACATGTAAATAATTATTAATCAGTGCATTACCTTGTGGCCCGATCGGCCCGTTTTAGGGCATCTTGGAAAACCTCAAGGCGAGTACTGTTGCAGCAAATATTTTCTTAAATCTAACACTGCATTTGCATGGATGCATAATTTATGCTCATTCGTCCTCTCTCTCAATCCACTATTTTACAGACTCTTACTTTCAACTGTATTGATAAATACTTTAAAACTACTTTCGAATAAATCATTACTACTAGTGATTAGGGCTGCAACGATTAGTCGACGTAATCGACTACAAAAAATCGTTGAGACGCGTCACAAACAGAACCTTGAATAGAGGCTCCAGTCACAAAGAACCACATTGGATTTTGTAACTGCAATGCACTACATGAATGTCTGGGGGCAGTACCATTTGTCAAGACTGCATATATATATGCCAGCAACACTCATGACAATGACAAAACAATTACATTGTCAATCATGTTACGTTATTATTAAAATGTTTCCTTTTCTTTTTCATAACTTCTTTAACACACTACTTCTCCGCTGCGAAGCGCGGGTATTTTGCTAGTCATATATAATATAAAAAAAAAAAAAACATTAAATTTTAAAGCTAATAAGAAGGCAGACAAGCAAAAAACAGGTGGAGGTCCACGCGGTCCAGACCTAACCCCTGTGGAAGAGTTGGCTCTCCAGCAAAATGCCCATCGCCCCATTTCTGAGGGCATCCCAGTGGGAAGCTCCTCCTCATAACCAGTGGGCAGGATGCAGTGGTCACTTCATTTCAGGTAAAGGACGGTCATTGCATATATTTGTCCTCAATGTGTGCCATAGGTAGGTTCCATATAGCCCTCTTTTTTGTTGGGTCAGTTGCAGTGAATATCATATCCTAGAACTTGTGTCTGACCAATAAGATATTGACGGAGGTCAAATATTTGATGAAGACTCTGTGGCTGATTATTCATCAGGAGGAGAGGTACATTTTCCAAATAATTTTTGATCAAACTCCACTCTGATCAGTCCCATGTGCCCCAATAACATTTGGAAATCCTGGGTAATGAGAATGTTAGGCAGATTGTGAGATTCTTTACGGAACTGTGGGTGTTTTTGCCTGTGTATTACCTACCTGCAATGGCATGAAACGCCTCTTATATTGTCTGCACACGCAGGTGTCCAGGAAACTCTATGAAAACCCGAAGGAAATATTTCAGAGACAAGCAGACTTTACGAATTGCCGGGCAAACTGCACTTTTAGACAGATTTTCCGCATAGCCTACAGTATATAAAAAAGTGCAGCTTGCAAAAAACCTCAAAGCAATGCATACCGTCTGTGTGGCTGTGAGCCTGACTTCGACGAGTTTGACTTCAAATATAAGGTGCTAATAAATCTTTAAGGTACAATATTCCCACCCAGCTAAAGCGGTATCTTTCAAAAATAATTTCATCCAGGAACAATAAAGGGTCTTGCCGATCACACAAAACCCTCTCTATATGAGATTCTCTTCTTATAATTTGCGTACCGATAGCAATTGGTCGCTCATTCATAAACGGCGAAGCTATGACTGAATGAATTCCATGCACGGACACTGATTAAGTGTGTGAGGTGATACTTGTTTACATAGAACAAACCTGCTCAGAGCAGGTTTGAGGATTTGGATGTGCTGCTATGACAACTCATCCAGCAAGAGTTTCGAAAAACCGACAGATCCAGGATCATGCCAAATCGTCAGCAATTACATCCGGCTAAACGAGTAATCCACGTACGAAAAATACGCCCCAGATCTGTTCGTTTTCAAATAATATTGCATTAGTGAGATGATGCTTTCTGACTGGTACTGTTCAGGATATACTATGATTTCTTCAAAATGTCATATATATTGGTCTCTTTCTTTTTTTTTCCCCCGGTGCTGCGCGCTGACACCAGAAGGCGTGAGCTCATTCAGTGCTAACAGGAGCACACAGGTGGCTGGTCGCTTGTGTCAGCTTGTACAAGCTTGACCTGGCGCCGATCAAAGCACATGTACTGTGCAAGGCATGTACATGGTCCACTGAGAAAAAAAGAGTGTTCATGGCTCACCTTGCAGAGGAACATTCTTTCCAAGCATGTCCTGGAGTCCTGTGCAGACTGGGCAAGATCGGGGTGGGGGGTATATGGGGGAAACGTAGTCACTGATTATAACCACAAGAAGGTACACGAATGAATATGAATAATGTTGCATCCGTGCCACAATGTTTACCGAAATGTAGTACAAGGTCATAAAATGAATAATTCCAAATATCATATATACCTAGGGCTGTTCGATATAACGATATATATCGGATGACAATATGAAAACGTCTATCGCTGCACATTACGCTATCGTTTGTTTCGTGGTGTCGCAAAATAAACTGTTTACGGCAAAATTTTTTTCATTGTTTTGATGGCCACCACGTGGATGCAGACACACTAGCATGGCTGATGAAGACGAGGAAACACCAGGTAGCTCCACACAGAAGGACCTTGTTCCTAAACGAGGGGCTACCTCTGTAGTATGGAGATGGTTTGGATTTGAAAAGTCTGACATGGACCAGAAAACGGTACTGTGCAAATTATACTGCAAACCGATCGCTACCACAGACTCCAACACGACAAACCTCTTCTACACCTCCGCAAAAAGCACGTGAGCGAGCATGCAGAGAGTTTACAACTGAGAGGCAGGCCACGTAGGATATTACAGTTGTAAAGGTACTATTTAAACGAGCATGTTAAAAGCTTGGAAGATTAATTGCTACCAAAACAATTTGCTTAAGGCATAATTTTCCCTGCAGTGTTTGCTGTCAGCGTTAAATCTTGTTAAAATTACGTTTACGCCACAACTGCATTAACACGGCAAATCTCCGTTAACGAGTTACCGCGGATCGCCCCGTGCTTGGGGCTGGACGGCATCAACACGTTAGCGCCGTCCAGTCCCACGCACGGGGCGATCAGCTGTAACTCATTAGCGGAGATTTGCCACACTACGATGTGCAAATTAACATTTTACTAGAATGTAGCCTAAAAAATATTATATTTAATATTATATATTTAATATATTTTTGTCATAAGCCTTATTGCTGCTACAGTTTGAAGTACAATGTTTACATTTGGTTTTGACAGTTAATGTTAGACTTGTATTTATTTTGTTTAAAGGGTTTATTGGCCTTATATAGTTTAGTTGTTAGTACTTTAAACCTTTTATATTTAATATATGTTGTGAGAGTTATTGCTGCTACAGTTCACATTTTGTTTATGTCAGGCATTTTATATAGCAGTATTTTATATTGGGCCTTTAGTAATTTGTTTTTGAAAAGTGTTTTATATTTGATACATTAACATTTTATGTTTACATTCTAAGTCAAACATTTGCTCAAATGTTCCAAATAAAAGAACAGAAATAATTACAAGTTGAGTACTTCTCATTTTTGATATTTTTAATTTAAATGAAAAAAAAAAAAAAAAAAAAAGGAGTGGTGATTATATAAATTATTCACTGAATACAAAGAAAATGTACTATATCGTGATACCGGGATATGAAATGAAATATCGGGATATAAGATTTTGGTCATATCGCACAGCCCTATATATACCGATGTCTGTTTTTTTGTCAGTGCGGCTTTGACATCACGGGCCTTAAGGCGCATACTAATTCACCGTAAGCAGGAACACTCAATAAAATTGAATTAAAAAACAAAAAATCAATTGACAATGAGATATAAATAAGGCAGATTCGCCAGCATTTGTTTGTCAGCCTTTAACCATCCAGATCAGAGAATTTTCAGTTTGAATGTCTCAAAACACCACTCACATCTACAGTTTTTCCCAGTTTCAGATCAAAAGTAAGAACGTCACATCCCTGGGGGGGGCGGTAGTATGTATCGTGACTGAGAGAATAAAAGTGGGGAAAAAAAACCAGTAACTTTTAAGAGTACTTTACATTTACAGTGGCTGTTACAGACGTAAATCAAATGTATGCGTTTATTGTATAATATTAACAATAAGAGTAACTCACTACTCAAAACGGTAAATATACGAGGCAGTCAGGATCGAACCTGGGGACTCTTAATTATAAGTCAGCAATTCCTACCACTGCACCACAGAAGCTATTGAATCGTCCTTGAACCTTTTATGAAAGTGTTTTTTTGATCTTTGTACTTCAGGCTTTACACATTACATAGTTTGTCTACATTTTGTCATTTATTACTAAAATATGAAAAACGTTTCAGTTAACAATGCATTTTTTGGTTAAGTTAAATGGACTTTTTTGTTTAAAGACTAAGCGCACTTTAGTTTGTGTTGTTTAATGTACAGTAATCCCTCGCTATATCGCGCTTCGACTTTCGCGGCTTCACTCTATCGCAGATTTTATATGTTAGCATATCTAAATATATAAACGCAAATTTTTCGCTGCTTCGCGGGCTCTGCGGACAATGGGTCTTTTTACTTCTGGTACATGC
Organism: Polypterus senegalus; assembly: GCF_016835505.1. Lineage (NCBI taxonomy): Eukaryota > Metazoa > Chordata > Cladistia > Polypteriformes > Polypteridae > Polypterus > Polypterus senegalus. The sequence goes on from NC_053167.1 coordinate 74,007,751, forward strand.
TTCCTCAGTTGGTTTGCCTAGTTGATTTCATACAAGGGACGCTATTGGCACGCAGTTAAGTTCCTATGTGCTGAATGACTCAATTTTGCGGCGTTAACCAGGAAGTCTTGTCTCGCTCATTCAGCATCAACGTGTTTTGCTGTGTAAAGAGTTAACTTGTGTGCTCTTTTGTGTTTATCTTTGTACGTAGTTAAGACCTTCGTTATGGCTCCAAAACAATCTGCTCCTGTGCCCAAACGCCAACGGAAGATGTTAACGATTGCAGAAAAGGTAAACGTTTTGGATATGTTGAAGGAAAGGAAAAGCTACACCGCTGTAGGACGCCATTACAGCATCAATGAGGCTACGATTCTTTTTATTTAAAAAGTAGGAAAGGAATATAAGATCTACGGCCGCATTGTCCTTTTAGCCAGGGTGCAAAACGAGTTGCAAGTGGACGTAATAAGGCGGTAGTCTGGATGGAATCTGCTTTAGGGATTTGGATTGAAGAAGAACAGCGGCGGTGCTACAGTCACCTGAAGAGGCTCCTTAAGAAGAGCTGTAACACTCTCTTTTGTTCTGCAGTAAAATTAAACTCCTCGTTATCAGACAAGTCATTGTGTCATTATTGGTGAGTAACCATAATTAATTTTCTACTTACAGTACTTAGTACATGTACATACGTTTAGTTTCACTGTACACACATTTACTGTATACAATTTTTCTTGCATTGTACGGATTTATTGCTGGTGGCCTGTCTATCGTAATTTCTATAACATGTGATATCAGAGACACTCGATATCTTTAAAATAATATTTAGGTTTTACTGTATATAAACAGTGCGGTTACATACATAATTTCAATGAATCTTACCTAATATCTAAGAGAATACAAAGTGTTTATGCTGCATAAATGTGCGGGGAATATTTATAAGCAGTGTGGGAGAGTTTAAGGGCTTAAAATATATAAAAATAACCGTACAAATATATGGTTTCTACTTCGCGGATTTTCACCTACGGAGGGGTGAGATCTGGAACGCAACCCCCATGATCGAGGAGGGATTAATGTATTTCTTTTATTGTGATGGTCACACTAATATAAAAAGATCTTGATTATTTTCAAATTTATATGTTTCACTGGTTATTTTAATTTGATTATTAATTTTAATCATGTTAATGCAGAGACATCAGGGTGACATTCACAGGCTGACAGACATGAGCTGAGGTAAGACATGCATTGGAGCCCAGAACAGGATGTGCAACCACAGCTCACAGGCATCAAAATAGTCAGGTATGAAATAATCGTGACTAATCGAAAAATGAATTGAACGATTAGTCAACTACCAAAACAATCATTAGTTGCATCCCTACTAGTGATAGTAGAAAAATCTCAAGATCAGAGTTAACTTCAGTCAAGAATGTTTTTTAATAATTAAATACAGCCCAATTTGTATTCTGCAGGGATGGTTACTTACTATAAAATAAAATCTTATTGGAGATTTACTATACACCTCCACCCACCAAACCGTGGAAACATAAGTTCAAATTTACTTTTTGACAGTGGGGTATAACCACCCTGGCCCTCCGTAATGTGTCGTATGATGGTCTCACCTGCAACATCTAGATTGCTTATATTGACCCACTCTTGCCCACAATACCTCCGACAAATAAAAATGGTGGTATTCTAATTCTATCAATGGGCTAAACTGAAGGCATTTTTTCTTCTAAACACATCAAAAACATTCCAACTATACAACAAAGCATCGATTAAAAAAAAATGAATGTGGAAAACAGTGAAAAGCAGCTCACATTCGTAAAAATGCTCAAAACACACCCTTACCTATCAAGGCTTCCTCTTTCAAAATCGTAAGACCTTAAACCACTGAATCTCCCCCGGGCAACTCCACGCTTCATGTCGGCTGTAATAAGAAAAATTGATTATTATGGATTAGTCGAGGAGCTACCAAAACTTCTCTTAAACCCGTCTGTTTGAGGAAAAAAATATATATACATTTACAACGGCGACAAACATTAGTCAAAGCACATTAGCGATCATACGTCCCATTCACGTGTACACATATTTTAAACAGTATTTCAAGCAAATATTTTGTGCCAGGCCTATTTAGTAAAGTTATCCATATACTAAGAGCCACACGTATTACATTTTCTTCACATTAGACAAATGCACACGGGACTTTTGTTTTAATTCTATTCTTCCGGCTCGATACTGCGTAACACCTGCGGCCTACACGGTGAACTCAAATACAGAAAAAGAAACACAATGTGTCAGATATACATTCGAGATTGACATAAAATAAGCAAAGCAAAAAATGATCAGGATCGGTCACAAAAGATAAATTACCAAACATGATTTCCAAAAACAAAATGCGTATATTCTTAACCAACTAGGCCTCCGTCCTCCCAACAACGTATGAAACGCACACACAGAACACCAACTGCAAGACGCCTTTGTTCTGTTCGACTCAAAGCCGCAATGGCGCGAAGGGCGTGCCCGCCGGCCTCCGCCGTACAGCTTCTAATATATGGGCACTTTCGCTGCTGCGCTTACATTTCGAAACATAGCTTCAGGTTGCATTGCCGTGATCCATAATCTGAAACTTTGCACTATTTAGTGACATTCCTCACAAAACAGCATATAACACTGCGTTTGACGTCGTTTTAAAATAATTTTATCTAGATAATCCAAAATAAATATATTTCATTTTTGCAAAAAGAAACATTTGTTTTATGCATTTAGGACAAAACCGTGAAAAACTGGTTATGTGAGAAAATATGCATAAATTAGACAACAAGGAGATCCATCATGATAAAAAAGAAAATAGCTAAGCGCCTATTTAAATCAAGCAAGTGGTACAACAGCCCATTGTCAAACTACCAACGCTAATATCTACGATTAAATCATTCTTGAAAGAGGGATTTTACGAAATGCTGCTCGTGTCATAAAAGTAGCAGATCATTATACTGCACGTCAGGTGAATGGTGAATTATACTGTACGACGCTGCAAGCGGAACAGAAAAGTCGATTTCTGCTTGTTCTCCTTGCCCACCTCTTATGCAGACGACCACGACATTATCTTTAACACTGTGCCGCAACCCCAAACCCAAGTATTTGAATAGAAATAAGTAAATATTTACACCGGGAGCTCAAAATATTTCATTGATATGCGTTAATGGCACAGCAGTTTCCCCCCGAACTGCAATACAGTTCACTGGCCGGGCATTGCGCGGTAATTTCTGACATCAGCAGAGATGCAGGTAAATTTGGAATACAGGAAAACATCCGTGTAGCGTTTTTAGGGACCGATGAATAAAAAAGTGCTAAATGCAGGAAATTGTCAAGGATTTGTTAGGATCCTGTTATTACACATCTGAATTCGCTGTCTTCATTTATTGTATATATTTTACTGCAGTTAATTTTTAGGATTAATAGGCTAGTTGTTAAGTTTTGAGTATCCTGGTTTGGTCTATTTAATCCGTTGAAGTATTATTGTCATTTTTGTTATTTCCGATTGTTATTCTTTTTCATGTTGTTGAAAGTAACTGCACTGGTGTTATAAACCGCCAGATACAAACCAACTACTTTGATCTTTCGTTTCTTCAATCTCTCAATTGCCATCCTCCATCCATCCATCCATCCATCCATCCATTATCCAACCCGCTATATCCTAACTACATCATTAACTGGCGAATTCGCACGCGACCCTCACTCAAATTATGTGATGTAGAACAGCAATCAGCATGCCTGTGAAATTGTTTTATCTGAATTCGGATAAGTCGTAAAATGTATCAGCAGTAAAAAAATAAGTAAAACGCATCTAACAAGCGTTAAAAATGTATTAATAGCGAAATATGGGAATGTTAAATCGGGGTTTTACTGTAAATACTATTTTTTCCCAGAGAGGGGCCCCATCTCCGTTATTACCGGCGCACAAATGCTGCGCTACTACGCCATTGATTCACAAGCTTCATAATGGAGCGACAAGTACAGTAAGTCACAGTGCAGTGACGGAACATCGGCCTAGGGGAGGGGAAGAGAGGCTCCACGCAGAAGATGAAAGGTGAGAATCGGGAACCGAACTACAGTCTCATTTCCTAACTGTTTTATTGACTTTTACATTTATCCATGCCATCCAGACGGGTTTGACATTCCACTTAGTTTTCATCTCGTTATGCAAATTGTTGGGATAAACAGATAACATTAACCATCTTAACCTTGCTTGTGTCCGTGTTGTTCATTCTGAATATTGCTTGACAGATACTAGTCTGCACACGAACATCAAGTAGCTCTTGCCCAAACTAGAACCAAAAGAACGGAGAGATTCAACTCTGTTTGCGTTCTGTGTAAACCTGACTCTAAACCGATCTTCTACACTTCATTGGTAAGGCTCTCTGTGGTGCACTGCATGGTTGTGAAATACATTTTAGCCACTTAGCTGCTGTGTTTTTGCCAATCACCCAGAGGATTTAACCATTTGTCCCAACGCGTCTTGTTATTTTTTACACTTTTCAAATTACTTTTTACTACACTTACTTACTAAATTACCTTACAACTCATGTTCCATCTCCTATCAGATCATACCTCTTAGTTTAAATTCTCCACTTGATTTAAGGATTCTCAGGACCTCCAGTGCTGTTGTAGCTCATTTTTGATTTCTCTCACCCTTAATGCAAAAATATCTCCCAATATTAGGAACTTCACTATTTGACCGATCTGTACTGCCTAACATCTATTCAGTGCACAGTCATCCAGCCATTCATTATCAGACCTACTTAAAACAATTCAAAGTTGCAGGGGATGGAGGGATGACTGGCAAGGCAGGAGCCCACTCTGGATGTGGAGTCAGCTCATCGCGAGACACTCCATAGTTATGACGTTTTACTTAAAACTATAAAGAGTACTTTTTCATCCAAATGATAATCACCTCTCAGAGTCTTTCCCAGACGGTTTCATGCTTCACCTTACCTGCTTTTAATACCTGCCTCTGCAGTCACATGTAATCTAAAGTTTATTCTATCATCTAAGATGTCAGTAAAATGTATAGACCTGCTTATAATGGCCAAAAGAAGATATGCTTCTTGAGAAGGCTCAGGCCTTTTATTGTGTGTGACAGGCTGCTTTGGTATGTTCTTCCAGTTTACAGTGGTAAGGCTTCTATTCCATACAATGGTCTGCTGGTGCAGTAACACTAGAGACAACAGCCAAAAACAGTGATGGCAAAATAAAATGCCATTATGGTCAATGTTGCTTACTGACTTATTTTAACACTGTGTGAGAAAATTTTTTTTTCACCTAATATTATTGTGCCCATCTTAAACCTACTCAGTTAAATCTGATAAATTGGAATAGGCATATTTCACATGGGACACTATTAATCAATCACTTAATAAAGTAAACATTGTGTCATATGCACACAATGTATATTAAGAGTATTTCTGTGTCTTGCACTTGTAGATTGCTTAGGATTTTGTGGCTACTCTATTGTAATATGGCTGTGTGCATTTTTAATTTTATATTGCTGTTGAAGCATATGAAATCGATTGTGATCACTCAAGTACTATCTATCTATCTATCTATCTATCTGATTACTTGACTCAATATTTATCCATCCATCCATTATCCAACCTACTATATCCTAACTACAGGGTCACAGGGGTCTGCTGGAGCCAATCCCAGCCAACACAGGGCGCAATGCAGAAAACAAACCCCCACCGGAGTCGACTCAATATGTCCTCATACTTAATGTACAGTCTTAAGATTTGTGGATACAGAAGAACATTGCTCTTTGATAAATTAGAGTCACAGGCATACTTACTAACATAGTGACCCCAGACCTCTGTTTATTCAGTTTCTCTTTATATCTTTTGAATATGGTATTTGACATCACCATATTATAGACATAGGAAGCCTATGATTTGTGCTGTCCCTCATGATGGGATGTTTGGTGTGCTACTCTTCATTTACCATATGCTTGCATGAAAATCTCAGCTGGATATACCAGTATCTAGAAGTATGCAGCAGAAACATAGTGGAATAATAAAAGTTGGCATATTAGTACTATACCATACAAGCAAGGGCTTGTTAGACATTTTGTACTGTATATATGGGCTATACAGGGTGGTCTAGATCTAATTATGCAGATCCAGATCGTCTGGATGACTTTGATTTATGCGGGGATGATTCCAGTTCAGCGTGAAGATGATTCTTCATGTTGTCAGTTCGCACACTTCTCGTTGGTCTGGGATTTTTCAGTTGATTTTCTATGTAATAAACTTAATAAGGTATAGCGTAATGAAAATTGCATAATCAGATCTGGACCACCCTATAGTACAGAGATATGTCAAGCCAAAAATGAAGTTTTTTCCTTGTAATGCTAAACTTGAAAGTCTGCACTATGCAAATAATACATGTTGTAGGGTTCCCAGTACAACTTTATCTGATCCCATAAGTTTTTAAAAACAATATTACCACAGCAGACCACACAAAAATTATGTCATAAAAAACAGACTAGCGGATTTTTGTTTGAACATATTGCCAAAAACGTGTTTTCAAAAATACTTATCTTTGTTTGAAATTTGACCCAGGATTGGTTCAGGATAATGGATTAACATTTTTGAAGGTGAACCTGGTAACTCTTATGACAGAGCAGCTGCTTTAAAAAATTTAAAAACATATTTTTCAATGATCAAATTTTTTGTTCTAATTGGTCTGGAAGTTTTTTTTATTTCTTTCTTTAATGTATAGGATATATGTCTTATGAACAATTATGACCACACAAAAATGGTTATGTACAGTATAATTGTGGTGCACCAAACTATATGCATTTCCAAGGTTTATAAGATTTATTGTCATGGACAGATGGAAAAGGGCAATGGAATTCCTACTTGCATGCCAGCACAGTGATTACTACGTTTATTTTGAAAAATAAGAACTGTAAATTTTGCTTGTACTAATAGACAGAATCACGCTTGGTTATTTGAGCTCATATTTCAGGATGCATTAAAGGATATACACTCTTTAACACTGTCTTCTGCTAACAGAGAGAGTCTTCTAAGTGGCAGGGTACTGAACAGTTTTGTGTATTATATATTGCCAGGCTACAATATGCAATCAAAATCATAATGCTATTACTATGTTGCATCAAAGTATGTGTTTATATCTCTGTTCTTATTTCATGTGCAAATTAGAAAAAATCTTATGAAGAGATGTGTTGTATTACTGTGTTTAATACAGATTAAGCTGTGTGCTGTATGTGTCTGAGTTGTACTTGTATTCTGTGTAAGTTACATTATTTCATATAAATAGGCTTCTTTATTGCATGGAACCTGTAGGATTTCTTTGGATGTAATCTTGTAATCTTTAATTAAAGTCCTAATCTAATGAAGTGGTCAAAACATAATGTACAATGTCTGTGGAACAGAGATTAAGGCCTTGCCTTTTAATGCAGGTTTGTTGAATATTCAGTGGCTTTTACTATGGCATTTTACTAAAATGCTTTCACTTTCACAACTTTTATTGTATCAAGTTATGCCTGCTATTTCACAACTTGACCATTAGAGGGAACTATCTACCACAAAATGACAAAGCTGTAAAATATATTGCAGCTTAAGTCAAGGAGTTGTATACCATCATCTTCCAAGTAAATTGTTTATAATCAACTGTAATTTCCAGTGGAATGACATTCTCTAAATGTAAAGCATATACACTCAAGTACTTAAACATTTATAAGACAAATCCACACAGACACTTTTTTGACAAAAGCCTTATTAAAACTTTATTCATATATTTTGGTTAACTGAAACATTTGTTTTTAAAGCTTCTGAATTTTATATATATATATATATATATATATATATATATATATATATATATATATATATATATATATATATATTTACACACTCCTATACACACATACAAGGTCTGTCATGATAGTAATGAAATTGATATTAAATGACTTCAGTCCGTGCAATCCTTGAAGCATTTTTGTTAACTTGTCTTCCGCAAAGTCTGTCAGTACATTGATACATTGAATACTGCTCTTTGGATGCTTTCAATTACTTTCATTAATTTCATGATGGGCGTTGCGTATGTGTGTCTGTGTGTGTGTGTGTGTGTGTATATATATATATATATATATATACACAACTTTTTTTCATTAATAGATGGGTATCTTGACGAAAAAACATTATCATTTATTTTAGGCTCCCTTTTAAAGCTAATTCCATTTTGAATCCTTGAAGATCATATACATCTGCAATGATTTTCCACTTTTCAGCAGGCTTCTCACGTAACATAGGTTTCCACGTTGGACTCAATGTTTGACTTTAACCCAACCAATCATATTTAGAAGATTCATATAACAATGATTCTGAACATAATAATTTTGTTTATGTATCATATGATCTTAACATAAATTTTTCATAATTAATTAAGAAATATATTTAACTTGTACAAAACTATATTTTTAATTATATAATTTTTCTAAAAAAATTATAATAATCATTTAAAACAGTTTTGTAAATTCCCATCAGATGGGCAGTTTGGTATAAAGCACTTCAGTATCTACTTTTTTTTTCTTTTCAGTTCTTTCATTTGCTGTTGCCATATCTGAAGGACATTAATCATTTTACTGAATGTCTGGTAACAGCAAAACACTGAACAGTCTTTAACCCTTAATAATATACTACCTGTTGTTGATTTCTGCATTACTGCAGAAAATTAAAAGCCGAGATTCTTGTGTTTTAATTGTTCCAGTTTCTGCAGATACACACTATTTGTATATAGTTGTGCAATAAAATTCAATTGAGTATATATTTAAGCAATCTTCAAAATCATAGCAACAGAAAACATGCAATTAAGCACAATTTTCTTTTTTTTTGATCAACTCCCTTAGCAAGTATAAGCTACATTAGTGTTCTTAATAGTAACACATTCTCGGTATGCTTAATTTTATTTCTCCAGATGAAAGTTAAAAATATAATAAAACAAAATGTAAATTGCATGATTTCAAATTTGTTAAAAAAAGAACAATTTTACTGCCTCTAATACTTACAAATATGTTTAGTAATTGCAGTGTTAATGTTCATTATGTATCTGTGAAATAGTCTGTGAAATATCCTTGAATAAAAGGAATTTCATCAACTTGACAGTTCTTTAAATCCTATTAAATATGATCACCTGATCAAAGCAAATTAACAAATTAATCTTCTCAGCATAGCTCAACCCATCTTCTGTAAAGGGATGAAGATCTTCCTGAAATGATTTAAAATATTTAGCTTTTGTTTTATATGAAAAGGCTTTTGATACTGAATATACCATTCTAATATGTATGTATTTATTGAGTTAAAACTACTGATGTAAATCCTTATTATGTTCTTCTCTGGTTATGCAACTAATATAAAATACTTTTAAAATGATTGAAAATGCCAACATTGTTTAGTTCCTAAATATAAACATTGTAACTTAAAAAACTGTATTGTGAAGTATAATCATTTCTTAAATTCTCATAAATAAGTATCTCCCTTTGGGAACATGCTTTGATAGCATTGATTCAAAGCTTAACGTTGTTCATACTTTTCCTAAAATAATTCCGAAAAAAAAGATGAACAATTTTTCCACCAATGCAGACTAGTGGCTGTCAAAAATATACAGTAAAAGTTAAACAATAAACACAACAATATGCCATACATTTCTGTGTGCAAACAAGACATGAACATTTCCATTTAAAATAAGTCTCCTTAATTAGTAGATTTATTCAGCACATGTGGGCCACTTTTTAATTAGAATTTTAATAAAAAGAAATAATTTGGTTGTGAATTATTGTAAATGTTACACTAGGAAATATTCAACAATTTTCATATCTGTTTCATGAGACTACACAGAAGTGACAGCTACTCCCTCATAGCCTCAGAGACACAGATTTGATTTATGGCCCAGACACAGTCTATGTGCCATTTGCACATTGTTAGCATGAGTTTTTCTCTGGTAGGTTGGCATCTGTCTTGTATATAGCTGCTGGGACAAGCTACTCCTCCTCATGATCACGTGACAGACTACATTGGTTTAGAAAATGAATGAATATGTTGATTTCAAATTGTCATCCAAAACTCCATAAAGAAAATTATGACCCATCCATCCATCCATCCATTATCCAACCTGCTATATCCTAACTACAGGGTCACAGGGGTCTGCTGGAGCCAATCCCACCCAACACAGGGCGCAAGACAGGAAACAAACCCCAGGCAGGGCGCACACACACACACACACTCACCCACACACCCACAAACCCCGGGCAGGCCAAAAATAATTTCAAAATGTAGACTGCCTGGCATTTGTTACAATACAGTATGTGAAGCAAACTAAACAAAAAAAAAACCAACATTTAGACTGTAGGGACAGAAAACATATGGGTGAAAAATAAAATGTATACCTCCAAAAGTAACAACTAATGACCAAATTATAGTAGTCAAAAATTAATTCAGAAAATAAGATATGACATAGCACACATATTTATAAGTCACATCCGTTCTGGGTTTATGACAAATGTAGCTGTCAACACAGCCTATAAATAGCCAAATGCAATATAACCTTTTACATCTTGCAAAATGTTTTCTGTTTTTATTTTATCTGATGTTTACATTAAAAAAATGTCCACATCAGAAACTGTATCATTCTTCTCTTCCAGCAGAGTGTTGTTGCAGGAATACTACCCAATATGAACTGATCATGTGAGTATACTTATTGTTCTGAATATTAAAGGCTTTCCTGGCTAAAAGAGCTCAGATTTTAATACAGTTAATGCTTATATACCTTTACACCTAGACACCATTTGCAAATGAGGCAGCAGACTCTTGATTTATTATTTCTTTGATGTCTAGTGGCAATGTATCAAAAAGATGATCTTCAACAATGAGTCCATTCCTTTTAAGCAAACGACACTGGCTTAGCTGCAGTGGAAGCCGGTCTAGGCAGTTTCCTTTTAATTCTAAGTGTGCAAGTTGTTGTAAGAGGCCTATTTTTTCTGGGATTGAAGAGATACAGTTCTGACCTAGACATAAAGTCCTTAGTTTTGCACACTTAAAGAGTTGCTTAGGTAAAACTTCCACTTTATTTCCAGTAATTGCAAAATATTGCAGGTTTTGCAAAAAGCCAATTTCTGTTGGGATAACTACAATGGAATTGTAACTTAGATCCAAATATCTGAGTTTTGGCAGGTTAAACAGTGATACTGGCAAAGATTCTAGCTTGTTATTAGACAGATAAAGCCATTCAAGGTTTTTGACATGGCTTATTGATAAAGGAATGCTAATGATTTTGTTATGCCATAATTTGAGGCAGGTCAGTCTCTTGAGATGCTGAAAACTGATGACTTCTTCAATCGTGCGGATGTTATTTGATTTCAGGTCCAGCTCCTGCAAATTGGTCAAGCTAAAAATAGCATGAGGAATTCTCTCAAGCTCACAGTTGTGCAACTCTAATTCCGCTAGATTCATCATCTTCTTCAGGCTGTTAAGCACTACAAGTTTGCTTCCATCATTGTGAACAACTAGTTTGGTTAAATGCGGAGCCAAATCTGTAATGTTTGTTGGAATCTTTGTAAGGTTGCTTTTAAGATGCAGGGCTTTTAGGTTTCTCAGATCTCTCAAAGATTCTAAAGCAATCATTTTATTGTTCTCAGAATTTAGATTACCTACTAAGTACAAATCTCTTAAATTTTTCAACAAATAAACCCATGTTGGAATTTCAGCAACATCTGTAAACTTAACATGAAGGCACCGTAGGTGATCACGAAGAAAGCTGAAAGCTGTCTGTTCCACTTTGGCAGGACAGTGGTAAAGGTGCAGTTCCTGAAGATTAATCATTTGAGATATTTTGGCAGGAAGCCTGGCTTCAGGAATTAGTTCAAGTTTCAAAATATCCAGGTCTGTGTGATTAAACACAGCATTGGGGACACCGGAGAGCATGAATAAATGGAGTTCCAGCTTATCTTGTGCGTTTCTTGTAACATGTTGCTTTAGCTTCTCGTAAGTCCACTCATGGTTCAAGCTAATTTCTCGAAGCTTGTTTTCACTTACTTCAGACAGAAACACTCCAAAACGTTTGGAATATAATTGATCATATTGGTCCACCATATGCAAAAGGAAAGCAAAGTCATTCTTTACATCTGGGATATCACTGAAGCTGCTTTCTTCTCTTACTTTTTCAAAAGAATATTCCTTTAAAGGTCGTCTGAACAGCCAAAAAAGTGTATAAAGACATACAACACCATACACGCAAATAAGTGCAATGTAGCTTACAAGCAGCTTTTTCAACATGAATGCCATATTGTGAGTGCACACAAAAGTGGCATATCCAGTTAGATGCTCCACATTGGGCTTACAGGTATGGTCAAAGTGGATTGCAGCCACAATAAAAGTGTAGCACAATATCAAAATAAATTTAACTGTTTTTATCACCGTCTGAACTACATAGAGTTTGTATATTAAATCACTGTCCTCAACATGAGTGCGAAATTTCCTCACCTTTTCAAAAAGGGCTTTTGCCTGCTCACCATCCTTTTTGTCCAATATTGTCATGCTAGGGACTTCAATGACGGGTCTTTCTGCAGAAAATTTTACTCCTGTTTTTGCTAGCATAGGAGTCGTTGTACTTGGACTTCCTTCATCGCTACTGGTTGACACATGCATCGGTAGAGATGCCGCACCCGTTAGTCTTTGTTTATTCTCCTCTGAATCTTCACAAGCTGTTTCAGATAATGCTTTTGTAGTCCAAGGAGATTCAAAACACTTTCCCAGAATTGAAACAAAGTGCTCAATTTTTGAACTAGTCTTTGGATATTTAAACCAAAAATTGCTACTTACCATGAGTATAATAGTATGAATAAGAGCCAAGTATGGGAAATATTTTGAGTACCATGGCAGTGCTACATGGTAGCACATTTGATTAACAAAAACATACTGTTGAAAGTCTAAATTGGTTTTAAGTCCTAATGGCTCTGGCTGATCAGCTAACTTTTTTACTGCAGGGTTAGAAGACCTGCTGAACTGAAATTTATGAGGTTCACTGTCAGAAATTTCACTGGCAGCAAGAGATCCAGTTCGTAATGTTACTTCTGTATATTGGCTCTTATGTTCTGGAGGGTCAGACTTTGCCAGGGATGAAGGTGCTGAGTAAAGATTTTGTGTTTTTGATTCCTCCCCAGATTGTAAAACGGGAAGGCAGACAACTTGATCTCTGGTCAGTTGCATGGTGCCTGCAAATATTGCCACCATTAGCATGACAATAGCCAAATAGTCCATAAAAACATCCCACCATGGTTTTAAAATACGATATGTTGGTTGCACATCATTAAGTGAAGCTACTTCAGTGAGAGTAAACATACCTGTAAAAGAAAGACAAGAAGATAAAATAGTTAAGAATACCATTAAGTGTAATGGTAAGCATCAAAAAGATTATTATTTAATGATGTTCCCAAAAAAAACTAGGATGAAAATTAATTCAAAAAAGACCTTCTATGAAAAAGATCTAAAATTACAATTTAAAAGATACATTTTATGTATTTCTGAAAGGACAAAGCTGTCTTACATTAGTTTTTTGAAAATAAATTAGAATAAAATGTCATGCTTTATTACTACATACAACCTAGCATCAAACTTTGTCAACTTAAAATAAGTTGTTCCCATTTATTATATGGCCTCAAGATGCTTCATAACAATCATCATTACTTTTATTCAGTTTTGTTTCAAAATAATTGGTAACTGATTAACATCATACTAGGATAAAATATCAATGCATGGCTCACTAACACCTCAGTTACAGCCAGCAGTGATACCACATGTGCTTCTGGAGAGGTCACCCACCTGAAGCTAAGTATCTTTGGGCTCGGCCAGTACTAGAAAAAGCTGGGGTTGCTGCTGGAAGAGGTATTAGTGAGACCAGCGGGGGTGGGGGTTTACCCTCTCGTCTGTGTACAGATCCCAATGCTCCAGTGCAGTGATGGGGACACTGTAAATACTGTAAATATACTATAGTCCTTCTGATGAGACATAAAACGGAGGCCCTGATTCTCTGTGGTCATTAAAGATGCCTGGGCATTTTTTGCAAAAGAGTAGGGTTTATCCTGATGTCCTGGTTAAATTGCCCATCACGGCCCTGTACATACTGGCCCCCTAATCATCTCCTGTCTGTATTGGCTATATCTCTCACCCCTTCACCACCTAATAGCTAATATGTGGTGTCTTACAGTAATAATGGGAGTGGCAAGAGAAGTGTTATATAAATATAATTAGTTATTATTATAATTGTTATTACAAAAATATGGGTTCAATACCTGCCCTGCAGTGGGCTGGCGCCCTGCCCGGGGTTTGTTTCCTGCCATGCGCCCTGTGTTGGCTGGGACTGGCTCCAGCAGACCGCCGTGACCCTGTAGTTAGGATATAGTGGGCTGAATAATGGATGATTGGTTGGATGGGTTTAATACCTGGATAGGGTAGGTTTCCACCTTGTACCCAGTGTTATCTGTGCTTTAGCACTCAGCAAATATTGCATTATTAGAATAAGATGACGCCACTGATTCACATCTATAGAAGGGTGGAAATGCCACAGATACTGTTGTCTCATGCCTCCAGTGCCCTGGGTTCAGTTCCCAGCCTAGAAACTCTCTTCATGAAATTTGTACATATGTATACCACTAAAGAGAAATTGTTGTCTTATATCCACGGAGCATAATCAGTTTTTGAAACATAAGTACATACCCTTGGGCAGTAATTCTAATCATAAAAGTACATACTCACTGTTTTGTCTCTGCTGTTTCATCATATAATCAATTAAATCATACTGGCAAAACAGTGCCTATATGGATAAATTATTGTGTTCAGCAACACAGACAATAGCAAAATAAAAAAGTAAGGCTGATTTTTTAAAATGCAGTGATAAGGATACTAATCCAATGTGGAACACACTTTACATTTATTTGTGTTTAGGGTTTCCATCTAAGATCATTACCCCGGCTTTTCTGAAGTGTTACTTATTGGGATCTCAATTCTCAAAAATTCTCCAAAAATTTTCATTTCATATAAAGAAAGGTATATCTGCACTATATGGACAAAAGTATTGGGAGACCTGACCATTACACCAACAGGGACTTTAATGACATTGCATTCAAATACATAAACTTCTACTTCTTGGACAGCTTTCCACAAGATATTTGAGCGTTTCTGTGGGAATTTGTGCCCATTCATTCTGTATAGCATTTATGAGGACAGGCACTGATGTTGGATAAAAAGGGCTGGTTCGCAGTCTCAGTTCCAGTTCATTCCAAAGGTGTTCAACAGGGTTGAGGTCAGGGCTCTTTGCGGGCCAGTCAAGTTCTTCCACACCAAACTCATCTAACCATGTCTTTATGGGCCTTACTTTGTGCACTGGGGCACAATCATGCTGAAACAGAAAAGGGCCTTCCCCAAACTGTTTCCACAAATTTGGAAGCATAGCATAGTCCAAAATGTCTTGGCATGATGAAGCATTAAGATTGCCCTTCACTGGAAGTAAGGGGCTTAGCCCAAACCCTGAAAAACAGCCCCCACCATTAACCCTCACAAACTTCACAGTTGGCACAATGCAAGGAGGTAATGTTCTCCCATCATCTGCTAAACCCAGACTTGCCCATCTGACTGCCAACCAGAGAAGCGTGATTCATCACTACATAGAACAAGTTTCCACTGCTCCACAGTCCAGTGACGGTATGCTTTACACCACTCCATTCGATGCTTGGCATTGGACTTGGTGATGTTTGGCTTGCATGCCGCTGCTCAGCCACGGAAACTCATTCCATGAAGGTCCTGCCGCACAGTTAATGCCAGTGGAAGTATGGAACTCTTCAGCTATGGAGAGTTTGGCAACTTTTACGCACTATGCACCTTAGTAGTCTTTGACCCCGCTCTGTGACTTTACGTGGTCTTTCGTTTTGTGGCTGAGTTGCTATTGTTCCTAAACACTTCCACGTTTCTATAATACCACTTACAATTGACCGTGGAATATCCAACAGGAATGAAATTTCACAAACTGTCTTATTGCAAAGGTAGCATTCTATCATAGTACCATGCATGGAGTCATTGAGCTCTTCAGAATGACCCATTTTGTTTCACAAATTTTTGTAAATGGAGAATGCAAGGCTAGGTTCTTGATTTTGTACACCTGTGGCAATGGGTGTGATTGAAACACCTGAACTCAAAAATTAATGTAGAGGTGTGTCCCAATACTTTTGTCCATATAGTGTACTAGCCGACCCCCGCGGCTTCCCCCACATAGTAGTGAAACAAGACAGTGAGGATGGCTCTGCCCGGCTCCGCACTCCTGACATCACGCTTCCCCCACCCCTTAGCCCAAAGCTTCTGTTTCGGATTAATGCAAATATATCACTCCTGCAAGTGAATTATGATTTTTAGTGCAATGAGAGAAGTCGCAAAATCAACTGGAATGTTCAAGCAAATTATAGGAAAAAAACAATCTAAATCCATTAAGTAGATCTCTCGTTCACTAGCTAAGCGGAGGTTGGGTTATGCCCTGAGGCTGGTGAGTGAGGATGGCCTCACTCCCCTCCCCTCGGCCCGCTGTGTGTCTCTCAGATTCACGCAAATAAATTGGTACCGCAAGCGAACTATGATGCATAGTGCAATGAGAGAAGTCGCAAAATCAACCGGAATGTTCAAACAAATTATAGAAAAAAATCAGATATAAATCCGCTATGTAGTTCTTTTATGAAAAGCGGGCAGACATACAGACAGACGTTGGATTTTATATATACATAGATGTCACAAAGCAGCATTCAATATAATGAGAAAAAGCAAATCATATTGTATAAAATGTTTTCAGGTTCGAAAAGTAACTATCAAAATTGCCACAATGAATTATTTAGTAATGAAAAGTCTAGGTAAGAAAAGACAGTTACATAAAGTGTACAAAAAAAACCCAAAAACACTTAATTGTGCTGTTGACCAAAAACTACTGTAGACCACTAGTTACTCTGACGTGTGTACTCAAATAAGAAGCTATAGGTTATGTGTAATTTATTTGTAATGGCAGACATCAAAATATTTATCTGTCATTTGATCAATGCTTATTCAGGCACTGGGCAGCCGAAAGAAGAAGATTCAGCCACTGCTAGTACAATAAATTAGATAGAACAGTTTGCTCAATTCCTTGAATATACAGTGGTACCTCGGTATACGTCTGCTTTGGAATAAGTCCAACTTGGTATACGTCCTGTTTGGACATGAAAAATTTTGCTTGGTTTACGACCTTTGTTTGGGATACGATTTGTGTGCTACCCTTGTTTACCTCTGTCTCGAGACAAAGCCACAACTGCCCACGAGCGTCAGTACGGCAGTTGCTAGCATTCAGTGAACAACCCGCACTATAACTCTGTGAATTTTCATGTGATTTTGTTTTTTCTTCACGTAAATTTGAATTGATTGTTGAAAAGTATGAAGGTGGCATGCACATCCGGGACTTGGCTGTTGCATACCGTATGCCGAGAACAACGGTATCTACGATTGTGAAAAACAAAGACGTTATTAAAAAATAAGTTGAGATTAAATTTTAATTTATTTCATCTAATTGCTTGCGTATTTATGTATTTTAGTATTAAGCAGTGTTTAAATTACTTTATACAACCCCATCAATGTATAATATGCCAATAACAATAGGATTTTTTTTCATGGGAACGGATTAATCATTTTCCCTTTATTTCTTATGGAAAAAATTCTTTTGGTATACATCCTGTTCGGTATAAATCAAAGGATCTGGAACGGATTAAGGACGTATACCGAGGTACCACTGTATTCATAAAACTGATAAATAAACATTTCATAACATTTCCCTATGTCTGTATGGAGTGTATTCTATATTAATGATTCAATCTATATAGTACTAACTGTACTTAAAGACAAAAGAGAAGAAACAGTGGATTTAGACAGAAGTTAAACATGTCTGAAAAGGACACCAATGAGGAAATGGTAAAGTGATGTAAGAAGGCAGTTAAAATGTGTTGGGTAATGTTTATAAATATTGGACCTAAACATTAGTACTCATTAAGGCAGCCTAGTCAATGAACAATCAAACAACAGCACAATGCTCTTTCCAATTAAGAGACTGTACTAGTTATCCTCCAACTCCTTCCTAGTGGCTGATTCCTGGAAGTACTAGATAAACCTCCTGACTAAAAACATGTTACTGATTGGGCAGCAGTTTTTGCCACACAAAGCCTTAATTAGTTCACTGAGTAAGTAATGCAAGGTTGAGTTACAGCACTACAACATTAAGTTCACTTTTTCTATATACACACATAACATATTTGAAATTTACCATCATTGTGTATTGCACAAAACTGCTCATCACAAATATACATTTGAACAAATAAAGATTAACAAAAGGCAAACAATTCCATGGGTATAGAACACACAACGCATGTAGGCATGTTGCTAGACCCAGGACTGCTGCACGCAAGACGCTTTTCTGACTGTTACCAAAATCTCAGCTTTCTCACAGTCAAAAACATGCTTAACTATTTAAAACTTACAAAGCACAAATTCCAAGTAAATAAAAAAGAAAACTTGAGAACACAACACTCTGAAACTGAGCTCTAAAATCCTTTTGTCCATTTTTTTTTATATATATAATCAAGCAGCCATCTAGTATAACAACAAATCTATTTCTTATATAATCCAAAATCACACAAAGAATGCCTGAAATGGGCAGATGGGAATGCCTCAAATCTTGGGAAACAGAATTCGGGCAGAAACTCTCTGCCAGGTAGGCTGGATGTGTAAATGAGTGTCAAAAAATGGGATAAATACAATACACAAAACAGAATACAACTAATCCTCTTCTCAGAGCTATATGGCCAATCAATCATTTATCACCATAGAAATACAATACAAAAGAACAAACTACTTTGTTCTTGCACAGCACTCCTCATCACGTGTAGGCAAAATGTTATACCACTCACTAAATACAGGACCATCACATATAAGGATACAGATTTGTTCAAATACACCAAAAATAAAGTAGAAACTAATTAACATACATGAAAAACAGCAATATCTGTCCAGCAGTTAATTGCAGAATCACTGACAGATTGTAGGAAAGGAGTCAGACTAGCTAGACACAGAGTCCTGGAATCCTCAGGAAACAAGCTGCTTCCCCCCATTGGCCATTCTGCAGCTTAGCCAGTGCTGGGACAGCCAATCTGATGACCCTTCTACCCGATGATTCCAGTACTCCTTTATCTGAGATGACTCTGATATTGCAGGCACACAACTTGACAGTACAGCAGTGGCACCATGCCCCACATGAGAATGCCAAGAAGAGAAACAGAATAGGAGACAGTTAGTAACAGTTTATAAATATTATTACTGATACACATCTTTTGGAAAGCTGAAGCAATATATTTTAACTTGTAATTGCGCAACAAATGTACTCCTGCTATATTCCAACAGAACAAATACAACAAGCATTAGTAATGCTGCAAAAATTTCCATAGCAAATGCTATATCCCCACTGAAGTTAAGTTTATGTTCTTTTCATTTGTCACAGTAAAGAAAAGGTTAATACTACAAATGAAATACAATAACGCTCTCATAATATAATCTAGTACTCCATCATACTACAATCTAGGGCTATCTTTTCAATTCCATTTAAGACTGACTTACAATAAATTTAGAATTTCCCATACACATAAACAAATATGATAAAAAAAGAAGAGAAGCAGACAAAAACCTCACCTGAAATCACTTGTTACAACTGGCTGCAATGAAGCTGAGCTAACAAAATGAAAGTCTAATGTCCTTAAAATAAAAAGTAAAAAGAGGCAAACCACAGCTTGACTTTTTCTGACAGTTAATTAAAATGGGACTTTGATCAGTATTTAAGGATTCTAAATTGTGTTCAATAAGGTTTGTGCATGAAACTCTGGTATAGTGTGCCTGTGCCGAGGAATCAATCATGGTGTGACTCCCCTTCCCTGTCTTCAAACTCCCTGAGATGACCAGCCTTGGATGCAAACACTGGTCAATGGAAATAAAGTAGTGGGTTCTACCACTTAGCTAAATAGAGATCTCCATTAGCCTGGCTGCTGATTTGGCCGCTTAGCTATAATTGAGCTTCATGGCCAATAGCAGGTCTCTCAGTTTTGCTGAACACATCACCAGATAAATTAATGCGTATTTAAAGTGAACATTTTAATATCAATTATTGGTTTATTACAAACAACAAATCAATACAGTACACAGTAATATTGCTATCAGATTTTTAAGGCAAGGGAAACAACAGTTTCAAGGTAAGGTAATTATTTCAGATAAAGATGACAGAAGTTTTAGGGAAGGTAGTAAAACTCACTGATTATGGCACTAGAGAGTGGCAATGTGTTAAATGTTCATTAGTACATGTAGGTTAGAATTTCACTGTACTCTGTACATGAAAGAATACTGACCCTATAAATTTAAAAACTAGCACACCTAGACCAAAATTTTGTTAAATGTACTGATGTATGTTTTATGTATCACCATCTGAGTATTTCCTGTCTTAACTATGGAGACTGCCGAGATACTTGAAATTCATTTTTATAGTTAAAGAGGTTTATACTTGAAATTAATTTTTATAGTTAAAGAAGTTTAAATAGGCTTTTCTTACAAGGTGTAATCTGATGACCAATTTTTACCTACAGGGATATCATTTTAGCTTTAACTTTGGTGACATACAAAGGGAATTTAATTCGTATCCTATACCTACTACCTAAAATGGGGTTTTGTTTATGAATGAAATGTTTCAGTTCATAATTTTCTGCCGAAGTTATATAAAATGGTATTCAACTATCATCATTTAGGGCAAATTACCTGATTTTCTGTTTACCTAATGAATACAAGAAGAAAACTCCATTCTGATTGTTTTCACAAAGTTTGCTGTCATCTCCATAACAATCACTAAATGACATAATTTTAAGTCTCAAATGTCTTAAATGTAGTGACATAAAAAGACCAGAAATGCATTTTTTACTTGCTGAGAGAGGACACTTTCTCAAATTGTTTTGGATGAGAGAACTGTCATTTTGATTGATTACGATGAAAGCAATCTTCTCTATGTAGCTAGATCTTGGGAACTAGATAGCCACCTCTTTACTAACAATATCATAGACCTAATAAGGAGTATAGCCACTCTTTGACTTTAAAATAGCTTTAGTCTTTCTGGAATACGGCCATGTATTGTGCAGAGCCTGATAACACATCCATTTTCAGAAACAAAAGTCTCAAAAGCCTTGTTTCAGGAATGACAGAGAAGAAAAACTGTCACAATCTGTGCTCCAGAACATTCCATAAGGTTTAATGATGTTTAGATATGCCAAACTGGCATTCAATAAAAGACGTTTGACTTCATTAAACCATTCTTGAAATGTTTTAGAGGTGTGTATGAGGGCATTATTATTAAGGTACAGTATACATCATGAGAGGGTAGTGTTTGCATCATAAGGTGCACTTGTTCACTTAAAACAGCCTCATATTTCTTGGTCATCATACGGCCATTCAGAGCAATCATCTAACTTAATGTTTCCCACAAGACAGCTGCCCTTTCCTTTACAGACATGTCCACCATGTTTAGCAGCTAGTAACAGACTGTGGGTTGAAGGCATTTGTAAATCTGTGCAGTAAATCAACTGAAAAATAACTCATAAGATTATATTCCTTTTATCCCATTGCCTAGTGGTCAAAGCTTCACACTCCTTACTCTGGCTTATGTAACTTTGTGTGTGTTGGCCTTGGATACCAGTGGTTTCTAAATGGTAGCCCTGCAATTATTTCCTGGTTTGAATGGGTCAAAGAGGTGCTAATTTAACTCTGTGGAAAATTCTAAGGCTGTAATTGTGTGGCATTTAACAACTATTTTCTATGTGTTTGGTTAGCTTGTCTTTAGTATGATTGGTCATTTTGGTTTTGGCAACACAATCGAAAAAGGAAGTGTGAATGTGTGACACCTTCAATGACTGGAAGTACAGTAATCCCTACTCAATTGCGTTCCAGAACCCCCCCCCCGTGAAAGGTGAAAATCTGCCGAAGTAAAAACCATATGTTTATATGGTTATTTTTATATATTTAAAGCCCTTATAAACTCTCCCAGACTCTTATAAACATTTTCCGCACAGTTAAACAGCATAAACCCTTTGTATTCTCTTAGATATTAGGTACGATTCATTGAAATTATGTATGTAGACACACTGTTTATATACAGTAAAACCTAAATATTATTTTAAAGATATCGAGCATCTCCGATATCACATACAGTATGTTACAGCCATTACGATAGACAGGCCACCAGCAATAAATATGTACAATGCAAGGAAAATTGTATACAGTAAATGTGTGTACAGTGACACTAAACGTGTACTAAGTACTGTACGTAGAAAATTAATTATGGTCACTCACCAACAATGACACAAAGACTTGTCCGATAACGATGAGTTTAGTTTTACTGCACAACAAAGGAGAGCGTTAAAGCTCTTCTAAAGAAGCCTCTTCAGGCGACTGTGTAGCACCGCCGTTGTTCGTCTTCCAGCAGTCTTCAATCTAAATCCCTAAAGCAGATTATATCCAGACTACTGCCTTAATACGTCCACTTACAACTCGTTCTGTGCCCTGGTTAAAAGGACACTGCCGCTGTAGATCTTATATTCTTTTCTTCCTTTTTAAATAAAAAGAATCGTGGACTCATTGATGCCGCAATGGCGTCCTACAGCGGTGTAGCTTTTCCCTTCCTTCAACATATCCAAAACTTTTACCTTTTCGACAATCGTTAGCATCTTCCATTGGCGCTTGGGCACGGCCCCTGAAGCAGTAGCAGGAGCAGATCGTTTTGGAGCCATAACGAAGGGCTTGACTACGCACAAAGATAAACACAAAAGAGCACAAAAGTTATCTCTTTACACAGCGAAACACGTTGATGCTGAATGAGCGAGACGAGACTTCCTGGTTAACGCCGTGGAATCGAATTCGGCGCTCCGTTGTTGAGCCAATCAGCACATAGGAACTTAACTGCGTGCTCTGATTGGTTAGCTTCTCAGCCATCCGCCAATAGCGTCCCTTGTATGAAATCAACTGAGAAAACCAAATGAGGAAGCATGTACCAGAAGTAAAAAGACCCATTGTCCGCAGAAACCCGCGAAGCAGTGAAGAATCTGCGTTATATATTTAGATATGCTTACATATAAAATCCGCAATAGAGTGAGGCCGCGAAAGTCGAAGCGCGATATAGCGAGGGATTACTGTATAAAACCAGACAGGAGGGAAGAAAGGTGCCTCGAAAATTATGACAGAGTCTGAGAAGCAGGCTTTATGGGAATGTGCTGAAGATTGGCTGTGCCAGTCAAAGGTTCAGACACATGTGGATACATAGCATTGGCTCTGAAAGTTAACGTAAGGTAAGATATAGCAAATACTTTTAAATTATTCTATTTCCCATGTTCTACAAGTAGCATGGCCAGTATTTGCATACAGTAGAATGCCCTGGAGTGCATTGGAAAACCTACAGATTTATGAGGTTTACTGTCACATTTTCCTGCTGGCTGGAGTTTTTATCTTCTTCTCCTACCTCGCCATCTGACCATAGATTTAGACTCTGACTTTTACTATTATAACTATTAGCAAGTTAAAGATTCCACATGTGCAATCTTAGTTTAAATTATACCTAATCCCATCAGAGACATTTTTTTTACTTATCTGTCTATTTATTTGTATTTTATTTTTTTACACTATTTGTAATTGAAACTCTCTTGACTCTTTTAAAGCACTTTTTTGCTTCACTTATTGTTTGAGAGGGTGCTATATAAATTATTTGTGTGATTTAGCTGCTTCAACGTTAAGCTTCTTAACGTGGTGGTTCCGTTATTTTTTCCACTCTCTTTACGACAGGCTGCATGTGAATAATTGAAACATACACCTTCTACTGGAGAAATGATTTAGGGGGTGTACAGTGGCTATCATAGACATAACACAACTGAAACTGAAACAATAGGCACTTGGTGACATACTGATTTCTCACTGAAAATAATGGAGTCCTTGTAGAAGTAATGCGTTACTTTATTAGAATAACATAGATCTGTAGTTTTACACAGAGATATAAATAAACATTTAAATATGACAATTATTTAAACTCCATCCACCTGTGACATACTGCATATAGTACAGTATCATATGACACATGGTGCTACTTATGATACGTGAAGTTATTTACAAAGTAATATATTTACTGTAATTTAATTTTATAAAGCTAATAAAAAAGATATTCTGCTATAGGCCAAAAACATACAGATATTGTGATTTTACACTTAGTGTTTGAATTAGAGAGAATGTTTTAAAACATAAATGGTACCATTATGATATTTTGCAATGGAATTTGAGTGAGTGTTAGATCTAAACCTTAACCTTAATCCATAAATGAGGGGGTCCCCAGTCATAGATTTTCAAATTCTTTCCTTTTCACAGTAATACGACGGCCATAAAATTTTCTGACTTTTCATTTTGCGTTGTCTTGAAAAATGTGCCAAAATCCGCTTTTCAATATCTTAGTGCAAATAAGTGGTACAGAGGCACAAACAAAGTAGTTGGGGGTCTCCAAAATCCCCCCATTCATGGAAACGTTACCATTTTTGTACGAGAGTTTTGCTTCATTTTATATTTGAATTTTCTATTTAAATTTGTATTTTTTTTGGTTTAGTTTTTTTTAGTCCTGGTGCTGGTGTATAGTTTGTTGAGGAGCAAGTCCAGTTGATGTGTTTATAAACAATGAGTCAACGATCAACAAAGAAATTCAATGCAAGTGAAGCCCTGGCTGAAATAATGAAGGAGTTGTTGGATTTTGATACATCAGACAACTCAAATGAAGAGGACAATGATGATGGAAGTGACACTGTGTCAAGTAATGAGGAAACAAAAATTGTTGATGAAACAGCCCCGTAGAGATGCAGCAAATGTAGCTAAGACGCAACGCTGTCACATGTGCCCAAAGGCAAAAAAGAGAAAGATAAAGTCCGCTTGCTCCCAGTGCAAACTTCCGGTTTGCCAAGAACATTCAGTTGAGGCAGATTCTGAGTAACTGTTCTGTATGCGAATCAGACGTGTAACTGACATCTTGTTTTAGTGCTACTATGACTATTTTGTATGATTTGGTGAACACTAAACATGCATTACTATTAAAAAGGTAACATGTAAACCATTGAAAATTTACATCACATTTACTTCATTTCAGAGGTAATAAAAATTTCTAAAGTTATTGTATAGCTTTTTAGGCAGATTTAACCAGTTTAAAATGTTCTGCAAGATGGGGATCTGCAAGACCCCCCATTCATGGAAACATTATAAAAATGGCATTCATGGATAAGGGTTAACCACCTTGCTTGTTACATAGGGAAAAATCAGGCTTTTTGCAGAATGGGAGACTAAGAAGGCCGGGATGCCATGAGGCCAGTTGTACACGGAGTTGAGCAGTACAGATCTACTCTTATTTTCCTAAAAACAGGGACACCAGTATGTTCAGATTTCACACTTGCCTCAATTTGCCTAAAATGTATTTTTATTATGTAAACAAATCACCGTATGAAACATTTCCAAATGCATGAGTAGAATTGGTTTCATAACTGTAAAATTCAATGTGTCTGTCTTTCATTTCCTATTAACTGTGTCTTGCTAAATACTTGTAAACTGTAAAATAGGAAGTAAGCATTTTCTACACCAATAAGCAGTTTAAGTAACATGTTGAGGGGCTTTTCATCTCTTATGTGTAAGTGAAGTAAAGGCAGGGTAATCCTCATAATAGTTATCATAGGAACAGTTCTCTGTTTTCTAATATCTTTATCTCTGCTCAGACAAACTTTATTTTAAATAATGCTTATCTACAAATAACATCATCCAAAGGCACTTTATGTTTTCAGATATATTGTATAACAGTTATAATCACAAGGGGGTGCCACTGAGCCCCAAACCACAGACATAGCAATGCCCAAGTACAATTCCTTGTTCAAAAAAAGGATTTTTATTTGCTTCCAACACCTTCTTACAGAATCATCAGCCAAAATACACCAATATAAATCGTCTCCTTACACCTCCAAGACAGTGTTGCCTGCTGCTTCGTGGGTTTGACTCAAAGAAGTGAGGCTGCAGGTCTTCTTTTAAATCTGACTCTCGTATTGCTTCCATTGTCACACTCAGGTTATCCAGAGTACTTCCTGGTCGTGTGGAAACCAAGACAGCATCCTATGGCGGTACCCAAAGACCCCAACACGGCTGTGTTTCCGGACTTCAACTCCAATGCCATCCTGCAGATGTCTAAATCGGGTTTAGCCCTAAGAAACATTGCCACTTGTTGTTTTGTTGCTTTTACCCAGTCCATCCACTATGACTTCCTGGTCGGGCAAGAAACGTTCCTTTATCACAGCCAGGATGCCTGTCTTTCTTCCATGACATGTTCACACTTTACATATTTTAGTATTTACAGCACATGCAGGTTAACTGATTAATTGCTAAAGGTCGTGTATTGAATAGGATGTGGGACACAACTAGAAATATTGTT
Source organism: Polypterus senegalus (assembly GCF_016835505.1). Classification (NCBI taxonomy): domain Eukaryota; kingdom Metazoa; phylum Chordata; class Cladistia; order Polypteriformes; family Polypteridae; genus Polypterus; species Polypterus senegalus. The sequence continues at coordinate 74,034,358 of NC_053167.1, forward strand.
GTTTACAGTCCAATTCCTTAAAGCACACTGCTTGTAGGGCAATGCCTGGGTCAAAGGGAGCCAAAAGTGGATAGGGTGTCTGTCCTCCAAAATGATTCATATAAAGCCAATTTGTTATTAAAATCAGCCTAATACACATGGGATGTGGAAGACAAACTATGTTAACCAAAAAAAAAAAAAAAAGCACATACTCCAGAGACAGTGACTATGTCAAGATTTGACCAACTAATGGAATATTTGTTTGCAGTTTCACTATTGAGATAAACAGGTTCAGTAAATTTAGAAAGTACAGATTTTTCAGAAACAGTGACCTCAACAGGAATCATAACTCAGTGTGTGAGCTATAAGGTAGACGTGCTAATTAATTTACTATCATTCAACTAGCATTCAAAAATCAAAACAAAAACATAACGGCTTATTAGTTGATAAATGTGTGGTAATGAAAAATCAAAACAAAAACCTAACGGCTTATTAGTTGATAAATGTGTGGTAATGAAAAAATAATTCTGACATCTTAAAACATTCAAGTGAAGGATCACATTTATTTTTTCTTCAGGCAGCAAATTTTTTAAATGAATACAATATGCTGTCTGTCAAAGGTTACATCACCTGTGTTAATTTGTTAAAACATGCCGACTTATTATTTGTATACATTAAGCTTGAAATTCATGGAGTTTGTAAATTCTGTTCTGCATTAATTCATAAGCGTGGCAGTCAACACAGTGGTCACATTCATTTTTCTAACTGATCAAATTATTTGTGTAGTCTGTTCTGGTTGGTTTCAGTAATTTTGCTACTAGGGCACTATCCTACATAACAGTGCAAGAAAGTCACTAATATGTGAAACCTGTCACTTGTGACCCAGATGCTGTCCTGAGATACTGTGACTCACACTACACTCTTTTGAAAAATTAACTGTTTCACAATTCGTCTCATTAAAATATGAGCTTACTCTGTGATCTTTATAAAATGTGCTACATAATGTAACAATTGACTTTAATTCAGACTATTTAATCTAAAGCACACAGATGTACAAAAATCCAAAGCTAGGCTCTTATAAATGAAATGTGTAATGGCAAAATTTATTTATGTTTCAAAAATGTAAAATGTACTGTAAATAGAAATCTGTGCACTACAATGTTTCATGAAAGTAAGAGACAAGGTAGGCCTGTGTGAACATTCACTATACTTGAAGGCTGCACCTTCTTTTGCTTCACTGACAAGCTGAGCATTCCAAAGGCTTCCTGGAACACTAGTTGGCAAAGAAGAAAAATGGTCAGAAGTTAATTAGTGTATCTAAGGCTTTATATGAGGTATGGTACACTCAGTTCTTCTCATTGAAAACATTAAGAGTTCAATGACCCTCTTACAAAGCTCAGAGTCTAAGTAATGTATGATTTATTGTGTGATTAAGGTATTTTCTGATAAAACTAAAGAAATGTAGCAACAGCAGTCAGAATAAATCATGTTGCCACATTTACCTTCAATAAACTGTATATGTGTTTTTTTGTATTTGCAGCATTTATATAAAATACCAGGTTATGTGGATTGTAAGCTTTGTTTCTTTACCCATCCAATGCATTAGTTTATGTGAAAGGTTGATTGTATTTGCAACCACCACTGAAGGAATATGTGTTCTTGTCAATGTGATTAATTGTCTTGCTGCTCCTGGAAGAAAAATAATGTAGGAGATGCAAAGACTATGCAATCAGCAATCCTGTTCTTTTAAGCATTTGCAATTCAAGAACATTCAACTGTAAATTAAAATGTCAGATTTGTCACAAGAGTTTGTGTTCATTTTTACCAATTTATAATATAGTGCACAATCACACAAGCATAATAAGTTATTTTATATGTTTAAATAATAACAAAACATTTAATGCATATGATTCGTATGTTACTTAAATGCATTAATATTACTTAAAATATTTTCAAAATGCACTTATTATTAACATACATATCATATTTTTAATAAATATGCTAGAAAATAGATTGATGAATGGATGTAAAAACGAAATCTAATAGGAAGTGTTTTGCCACTGACTGATTAGTCAGCAAAGTTTTTTGATATCATTGTAAAATCATGTATTCTCTTTGAATCAATAAATGCTAAAGAAATAAAACACAGAAACTGTACAGAATGATAAAGAAGGGAATGGACGCAGAGGGACAGAAAAAAGGAACTGTGCAGGACAACTGATAAGTCATCAATACATATTTTAAAAAATCAGTATACTGCAACCTGTGGTAGTTACAGTGCTATCTTAGTAAACAGCAGGGACTTTTGTGATGCAAAAATAAAGCAGCAGTTAAAAAACTATAAAGACACACTTTATTATCAAATCAAACAGAGTCTTCCAAATCAACCTAAAAAGACAAAGACAGAAAGGGAGAGCTAAATAACCATTTGCCAAGAGTTCTGAAATAATGTTTTGTAATGGTAAGAAGGCAAGGAAACCTCAACTGTCTAAAAGATTCATATGATGTACACATCATAAACAAGTACTGTATTCTGTAGTGTTGGAAATGCTTAGTAAAAACGCTTAGCAAGTCAGCACAAGAGCAATGAAGATGATCTGGCATTTGACAGAAAACATGTTTAAGTAAGCCAAATTAAGGGATATGTGATTACAGAGTGTTGTTCAGGTTACAACTCCAGTAACAGTATGCAGTAAAAGAGCCTGCCATATGCAGATACAGTACTGTGTTACTGGGGAAAAAAGATTTACTGCATTTGTTAAACATTTTAAAAATATCTCGTTGATAAAGCTCAACCAAACCAGATTCTAGTATCTTTAGTCAATATGTTAATTTAATCAATTTACAGTATATGACAAGAGCCCCATAATTGTATGTACTGTAGTTGTAGGTTACTATAAACTGAAATGTATTTCTAGCTTTGCAGATAAACCAAAAAACATTTAACATGCAGTTTCGACTATTTTATAAAAAATAAAACACTTAACTCACCTGTGAAATACTGTAATGTTTACTTGGAAAGCAAAATAATTTAGAAATAGTTGCACTAACATCAAATTTCTAACTGAACATACTGAATGAACATTCAAAAAACCACAATGACCAATCATGTCTTACATCCTGTTTGTTGACAAAGATAACTGTATCCTGTGTATATTCTGCCACATTATATATGCCTAAGTTTGTACATGGAAGCCCTCTTGTCTTTCTCATCTGTGTTTTAAATAACAAAATGTAGAAGCTAATTTGCTCCTAAAGCAGAGAAGCAAAGTAACTCTAAACTAACGTAAGCACTGTTACTATCTGTATAAGAAAGAAAGCAGGAGCAGCCAGAAAAGCTTGTGGGAGAAGACGTGAGAAGTGAGAAGAACAGTGTTTGGGGTAATCACTTTTGAGAATATATATTATTTTTATACTGGGATCTTTAATTTTCCTTACTAAATATTTCAATTTACATTAGCTTAACAAAAGATGTATTGCATAAGATGCATTCTGAAGTAACACAGAATTTTCATATCCACATAATCTAATTCAGAGTCATGGGGAGGCCATAGTTTTTATGGATGAACTGGGCACAAAGTAGAAACTTAACCTTGAATGGGGATGCCAGTCCACTGCAAGACCCTCTCACACATACATTTACACTTACAAGGGGCCGATTTTTATAACTGTAAATTAACCACACAGCTTTGGTATATAGGAGGGAAAAAAGGAGTATGTATATCAAACTTTTACATGAACACGTTGAAGGAACTTACAAAAATTTCACAATGACCAATCAAATTGTACATCCTCTTTCTTAACAAAAACACTCCAATGCACATTCAGCTAAATGATCTGAGGCCTTGAATTGTTACGGATTCATATAGACATTAAGAAAATATGCAAACTCTAGTTACTGGGCACAGTTTTCAATGCGGCAGCACCACTAACTACTGTTGCACCAAGCTGCTCCTATTCTGAAGTAATTGTATCTAAATACAACATAATGCATGTCTAATATGGACAACTATTCAAGACTGTAGTATGCATAATGTGTGCTGATTCTAGAGTCAAATATTCCAGACGTCTCAACAAATTCCAAAGAGTTACGCAGGGCATAGGACATACCGTATGTATGACATTAAAGAAATGATAGTAGAAAATTAAATGGAATCATAAATAATCTATCATTCACAGTAAAATGCTCGTTTCAGTTTGAGAAGTGGTGGAGATATTACTTTGGAAAAATTCTTGCTTCTTCCAGAAATGTATTATATTTGTACTACGGACTACTGATTGCTGTTAGCTGTGGCCATTGCCAGCAGCAGCCAAGTTAATTTAAGGCAAATTAATATTTCTATGCTGACATCCACTTATATATATGCATATATATATATACAGTATATATATATATATACATCTACAGTATATATATAAATAAAATGCATTTTCTTTTATAGAGCTCACTCCACATGAATATATACAGTACATTGGCATGCTGTAAGATACAACATGAATAATGCACATCAAGCAGTAAGTTAGAATGTAGTATGTATGTACTGTAGTATTTCATTCATACAGAGATAACAGCCATGCTTACATGCTTACATATATGTTGGAAGCTGTTCAGAGCTGGGCCAATCTACCCATAATGAAAGCAACACTCTGTTCAGACACTTGGTGCATAAACAACATAACACTCTCATGATATACCTGTTTTGGCAATATTAACTGCTTATTTAATTAATTTTCTGAGTGATATGAGGAATATTTGTACAGCTAGAAAACTAGGCCCAATTCTGTAGACTTTTAAATGGTTGCTTTCATATTTCTTACCAGAACTGTTGCTCTGTGTATTTGAGATTTGAGTATTGCTTATATCAATAGTTCCAACTGATGATTTGCAAATGAAGTCCTCTGCATGGAGCAGAATAATTCTTTAATAGTTCTTTGCATTTATATAGCGCTTTTCAAACTACTTAAAGCGCTCAGCAATTGTAGGTTAAGGTTCATGGTAAGTAATAAGTCAAGGAGCATGAAATTAAATATTTTCAAATGCAAATAAGCAGTGCTTAAATACCCTAAGAAAATGTTTTGCTAACTGCTGAATCATTTAGTTAATGACAAATGCCAGCATCTACAATGACCACATTTGCAAATTTTAGTATATTCCTTCAGTATTGCACAATGTGTGATATTTATTAAACAACAACCTGCTGGAATGTTTCCCTTTGCTTTTTTTAACTAACCCAAACATCACAATAATAATTAAATAAGGATGTTTTGCTTTACTTTAAAAGATTATCAACATAATATTATTACATTTTTTGTAAATCAAGTCATAGGAAATGCTGATGCAGTTTGAAATGAAATGAAATGTTTTCAGTCAATCAGTTTCCAACCCACTATATCCTAACACAGGGTCACGGGGGTCTGCTGGAGCCAATCCCAGCCAACACAGGGCGCAAGGCAGGAACAAATCCCAGGCAGAGCGCCAGCCCACCACAGGGCACACACACACACACACAGCACACACACTAGGGACAACTTAGGATTGCCAATGCACCTAACCTGCATGTCTTTGGACTGAGGGAGGAAACCAGAGTACGCGGAGGAAACCCATGCAGACACAGGGAGAACATGCAAATTCCATGCAGGGAGGACCCGGGAAGCAAACCCAGGTCTCCTAACTGCGAGGCAGCAGCGCTACTCACTGCACCACTGTGCTGCTCGTTTTCATTTCATCCAGTTCTTAATGTCTGACTTTAACTAAATAATGACTTACTTAAACTAATTCAGAAATAGAAAACAGTGTGTTTCACTTTTTTGTTCAAAATTAACCAAAGCAAAGACGAAGTATGTGGATTTTACAGGTAAAATGCAGAAACTAATCATTGGATGTTATGTGTACAGACAGAAGCAAATCTCAGTTTTTCCAAAGCCTTTTTAACACGAAAGTAAAAGTAATTATCTCTTAATGTGTCTGTCATTGTGCATTATGGGTAAAGCATTAAAACACTGTCTAGGCAACTCTTTGTATTACCAATGTGATGACAATGGATGATGTAATACCTAAAATAATAAGATTTTTAATGACAAATTATGTAAATTCAGAATCTGTATGTCATTTTAAAATTATAGCACCCTAACCAGTAACCCCAATCTGTATTATTCTTTGCTGGTGCAAAGTGAGCTGTGAATTAGAAGCCACTACTCAGCATCTTGTGTATGAGTTGGTGCCCACAGGCCATGCTGCATTTATACCTCTGTAAAAGCACTGACTTAATTAATGCATAGCTGACAAAAGTCAGAAATCTGCAAAAATGACACACTATGTCACTGGACATTCTCCCACAACCCAGCCAATATGACAAAACCAGCAACGAGCACAAAGACCATAAACAATATTATAGCAGCCATGCAAAGACACAATATTGAAGTGCTTGTGAGAATAAATCAAAATATGAAATACCAAGGTGAAAACATAAAAATAATAATAAAAATTATTATAAGCACTGTTAAAGATGGAAAACTTCAAGCAACAAGGGCAGTTGAAAGTCAAAACCAGAAAATCAACCCTACCTTTCATCAAAAAAAGAACATAAAACAAAAACTGTAGTCAGTAACACAGTTGCTAGTTTGTTTACCCTAAATCAATAACCTTAAACACAGTGAACATTAATAAAGAGCCTGAAAACTTGGCTGACAATTGCTATGTGCTACTGGCTTATAAATCATTGCATCAACAACGTCACCCATCATGTGGTCAGAAAGCCATATTCCCAGTAAGTGTCCAACACATTGTGATAACGGAACCACAAAATAGTGATGCCCGTTATGACAATAAAATGGTATTGCAACAAATCCCAACACAAATAATACTAAATATCTGAAGATCTGCACTTACTATTGGATATCAGCCACGCATTTAGCATAGACATGATACAAATTAAAATCAGCTCTCAGTGATACAGGCATTCAGCTACCTTTTGTTTTTAATTCAAATTGATCAAAACATTTTACAAACACATGAAATGTTAAAACATTGTGGATCTTTAATTTTTACATAAGTAAAGCTTATTTTTTTAAGATATCCTAACTTCTGTGGATCTCCAAATTAGGGATAGTTCAATGGGGCAGAGTCAAAAAGGCTACTAGTATTTTACTTTGCATTTATCAGTGGCAGGAGATGCACACGAATAAGTGGCAGCATTGAAAACATTGTATTCTTTTCTTTTTATTTGAAAGCCTGTTACCATTTTTTTTGTAATTTTACCCACTGATCCATACACCCATTTTCTGATGCACTTATTCCAACTGAGGGTCAATGGGAGCCAGAGCCTCTCCTTGCAACATTAGGTGCAAGACAGAAACCAACCATATCATACTACACACTTACATATGAGCACACCATTTTATCTTTATATACAAGACTGGCACGGTGAAGAAGTTCCAGGAGGCCTGTCTTCAGTCCAAGCCTATTTAATGTGAAGAACATGCACACTCTATCTACCAGTATATATGTGTATTATTTCAGTCAAAAAGTCCATATCTTGGTCTGGCAAAGCACTTTCAAAAGAGCCACTGCACAAATATAGCTTGAATTTCAGTGTGAAATTTCAAGAATTATCTCTAAAAAAAAAGGTCATAATAATGGGGAATAAAATCACACTGTTCTTTCAACACAAAAAAAGGAAAATGGTTTTCTTTATTGCTGATTGTATCCTATTGAGTTCAAAAATAAACATACATGGTTCATGCATGCTATGAGAGTGTGATGAAATGATCAATGAGCTGGAACCAATTAGCATGCAGTTTATTTGAATAAAGGAACTTAAAAAGACAGTGACCAGAAGACCAGAAAAATGACCATACTTCTTGCATTCATCTACTGAATGTAATGGATATGGTTTTAGATGTCCATCCTTCCATTCATTTCCAAACCTGCCCATCCAGTTCAGGGTTGCAGGATGCCGATGCCCTAGGCATAAGGCAAGAACTAGCCTCAGACATAGCACCGCTCCTTTGCACTCGCACACACCAACACTGCTGAAAATAAATCAAGAGACACCATGTTCAGATGCAGTCTTCCTAATGCATTACACGTTCTGTGCACAGTTCTGTTCACCCAGCTATCTCTGTTCCTGCAGCTAGTCTAATGACACTGAAAATACGAGCTGCTTTGCATGTTCTTTCCAAAATCAAATTTAAGAAAGTGTTTCTATAATTTTGGCCCATAATGCCACTTTAAGGCACAATGTAGACAACCCAAACAACACACTATCACAATATGTAATATGTATGTTTGTCATGCTTGATGGGTCTTTAAGCCAATAAGTGAACATCAGTACGGCAACTTAAATGTGAAGAATGTATTGGTAAAGAAACAACTGCAGCCTACAATTAATTGTGCAATACTGCAGTCCTGTTCTGTCACTAATTCTGCAAGAGCCTACAGGCATTAGCCATAATAAAGACTATGTATTACTTATATGAATGATTTCAGTTTTATTTAAAATTCTTTGTATGTTGTGGTGACTCCATACACCAGATTATTTCTAAACACAAGATGAACTACCACAGCTATGCAGCAAACATACAGCTTTACTTATCTATTGTAACAAATATCCCTAAGGCTCTATGACCTCTGATCGAGTATCTTACTAGCATTAAAGAATGGATGAGCTATTAATTTCTTAACTGGCAGCAATACAAAAGTGAGACTACTAAAAATAAACTTATCACCTGGATTTACAAATTAAGACAGAAGTAAAGAGTATTATTATGGACTCTGAACTAAACATCATATAGCATATTGAACCATACTGCAAAAACTGAATTCTGTCATTTGGAAAACAGGGCAACAGTTATATCTATTATAACATTTCAAGATGCTGAAAAATTAGCATACAAAGTTTGTTTTTAAATAATCACATTACTTTAATGTACTCCTATCAGGACTATCTAAGAAAGACATTCTTTTTCAATTGGCTGCTGCTACTAGTTCAGAATGCAGGAACAAAAATCTTAACTCTGGTCACTTGTGTCCTTTATGATAGATTTTAAAATACTCTTAATTGTATATAAGGCTCTGTATAGTCATCTTCTTTATTACATTTTGAAGTGTATGTCCCACATTCCTAATGCTGGGTCCTTGAATACTATTCTGCTTATTATTATGACAGCCATGGGTAGAAAAATGGTGTGGTAGCTTTTTGTTATTATGCATGAAAATTCTGGCATGCCTTACTGACAGAGGTATACCAGGCTGATACTTTGGAACATTTCAAAAAAGCCTCTAAAAACTTACTTTTTTATATATGGTCTTTTCAAAATTCTTTTATTGAGAAGATTGTAGCAGATTATAATTAATAGTATAGTATTACATACTTAAAATATCTGTAAAATAAAGTAAGCAGTACTTTTCTCAGTTTTTTTTTCAGGTTTTTTGAGGTGGCATCCGGCAGCACCGCCATCTGCTCAAATTATTCCATAGTTGTCTGTGATCTTTGGAAGGACATAGACAGTTATAACTATGATTAAATAATTTTGGACCTTGCTTGTTAAAAAAATTAATGTATTGCAGAATGATCAAATGAGAGGAAGGGGTGCGGGCGCTTGATGGTCTTTTGAGTTTGAAAATCCTAGATTTTTATCTTTTATTTCCTCCATCCTGTTGGCTGGAGTTCTTGGTTTTCTTCCCTCTCTGCCAGTACTAAATGATGAAAAAGGATAATAAAGAGAATGACACCAAAGACCCGGAAATGAAGCAGAAAATATCAGTCTTTTTAAGCATGCCAAAAGATAAAAACTAGAAAGTGAAGTCAAGAACTGAAAGTACCTAAACAGAACCTTAACTAGAAATCAAAGTCAAAAACAGCTAGTGTAGCGTGGGATGCCTCCACTCTGGGAGAACCTGGGGAGCAAGCGTGGCCAGAGTGTTACCTCCCCCAGGATGCTAGATGGAAACCCTCTCAGTTGCAGCGGTGCCTCAGACTCCTGCAGGGCTTTATAGGAGTTGTATTGTGGTGCAGCCCTGATGGGATCTGCAGGCGCTGCCAGGGGGGTGCTGCCGCAGGAGTTGCTGAGCTGTTTTGGGAAGTTCTTCCACAGCCGGAAGTGCTGCCGGAAACGAGTAATCAAGCACCTAGAGCACTTCCGGGTGCGTTACAAAAGGAGCTAGCAGCCACTATTCGGGGAGCCAGAGTTGGGAGGAGGAAGATGAAGCTTGACCAGAGGAGTGGAGGACAAGGAAAAGAGTGGAAAAGGAGTATTGTTTGTGTGCTATGCTTTGGACTGTGTTGTGCCTGTGGGAAATGGGGAAGGCGTCCCATGACAAAAAGAGAAAATAAAATCTGTGCGCCTTGAACTTGTGCCCCACACTTGTCTGTGTTTGGTTAAGCTGGTGGTGCCTGCCTAGTGAGCCACACTAGCTAGAAATTCACAACCCTGGCAACCTAAGAATCTAACATATTGCACGAATTGTTTTAATTTATCCACAATCTTGGACAACCTTGAAGTGCACAACACTGACATTTATACTGTGGAAATGATGACTTCACGTGTTACACACTTCCTATTGTCACATGGTGCCAACCACAAACAGAAGTTCACAAAATTGTTTTGCAGTAAATAAAAGAAATGAAAATAAAGAGCCCAAAAACAAAACAAAAGCAAAACGCAAGACTAAGTTTCACATTGCTCAAGACCTACACAGAAAAATGAAGGAAAATGAATCAAGCCTAGAAAAAAATTAACAAAGTTACTGCTATCGAAGCACTAGCCATATAATCATACCATTTGTAATTCACTGGACTCTTGACTTGAAAATTACCTATTGTTAACAGCAATTTGAGTAATACTTAATTCTCCAATTCTCATTATGCATTTTTTTTACTTGGTTATTCTTTTACTTTTCATAAAACACTTTGAACTACATTTTGTATGAAAATATGCTATATAGGTAAACATTTCTGTTGTTGTACCTTGAAAACAAGAAATTAATAGGAATTCTGAAATAACAATTTCAACTTAAAGTTTCATTTTTCAAAAGCAGTGTTAAAGTGAAGAAAAATGAAATAAATTTGGACAATTAAAGCGTCAGTTGTTTGTAAATTTTTCAATAAATGTTACTTTCAGTAATTGTTACTTGTTAAACAGTAAACATCAACTATTGTTACAAAAACATATCTAAGCAGTAACAGTATTTGTATTTTCACTTTCTTAGCCAAACCTGTGTATGCATGTTAAGATAACCATGCTGAAGTCCCCCAACCTACAAACCCCAATTGTAATTACACACATTGAAAATTCCCTGTCAGAAATAAAACTCAGGCCCTGGCCAAATGAAGTTCCCACGCCACACCAGTCAAAAAATCTCGTAAAGTCTGTTTCTGGCCACCTCACCAACAAAGAGCTTTGATCACACACCCAACACAAGATTATGTGTTTTTATTTTATGGAGGTGACTTTGTAACATGTATAGTTTTCATCATTCATATAGTGCCTGACTGTAACAGAGAGAAACCTCCTAGGATTTCTGAGCTAAAATGGAGGTGTCTGTTAGGTGTTTGTGCTGCATTTACAAAAATGTTATCTTCCTTTCTGGAAAAATGACATGGATTAATTTCACAAATTATGTGTTTTCTTCTTTCTCTTACATCTTTGTAAAAGGATAATAAAGGGATTCAAATACAGTGCTACTTTTTCAACAACAAAGTATTTGCTTACTCAGCTACCCTTGTTCATCTTTAGTGTATATCACTCTGTTTACTGTGGAGATATAAGCATTTCACTTTTAGTCCATCACAGTACCTGGAATGTTAAAAATAAAGCTTTACAAAATAGAAACATACATTTTAAAGAAAGCAGTAAGTAGTTACTTTTGTATTTACATTTAACACTTGACCACAACTTGTAATCCATCCATCCATCCATCCATTTTCCAACCCGCTGAATCCAAACACAGGGTCACGGGGGTCTGCTGGAGCCAATCCCAGCCAACACGGGGCACAAGGCAGGAACCAATCCTGGGCAGAGTGCCCACCCTTGTAATGTTTAACATAAATGTAACCTCTTTTATTCAACAGGAATACTTACCATGCTTGTGTAGTACAAGTTTAGTTTTACTAACAACATGGTGACATTTCTTGCAAAGTAAACACACAGAATATTTTGTCTTCAGGAAGTGATCAGAAGTGGATGATTTACATTAGTCATATTATGAGACTTCTAGTTGTGGGATATATCAGATTAGCCGACAGCAGTTGCTAATTGCGTCACCGGTCCACGTCAATTTAAACAACTGAGAATCACTGTCCATATTATATTTACCGACAACCTAGCACAGTCATGCTTTCCCATTTTTTTGACAGTCAACAGAATGCTGCCTCATGGTGCTGCACTGGCGCTGAGCAAAAGGTTAATAGCTGTGGTAAATTCAGCAGCAATCTTAGCCCCTTTTTTCCATTTTGTCACGGTACATAAAACATGGGTCATCAGGCAGATGAGCCTCTCTTTTGTTTGTGAGCAGGCTTAACAGGTTACGCAAACTCTGCCGCAGTCTCAAACCTATTTCTATTTTTCAGCACTTAAAACACAAACCATTTGAAAGATGACCCTCTTTTTTGTTTGCTATGTTCTAAACATGCATGTTCCTTGTCACTACATTCTATATATTGTACTACCAGGTGCACATTCATTGGTTGTCAGCTCTCATGCACACAGATCAGGTCCTGCCAACTGAAGGCAGACCTGGCTGATATCATCAGGACGAGTTGAAGAGACTAGTCTCATTCGTTGGGCATGTCACATTACCCGAGTGGCTTCACTGCAGCATGCTGCCAACTGCCTCAAAGTCTCTTAATATTATGTAAATAAAGGTTACAACTGAAAATCGCTGGAAAAGTCATCCAAAGTGACACAGGATTAAGGCAAAATCAGTTGATTTTAATTTACAGTCAAGCCAAAATAATGTGAATAAACTGCATTGGCAGTATGGGAATATTGCTATCTTATAAACTGAAAGGAAAGTACGAAAATATTCACTACCAAGTGACAACAAAGAAGATGTATGATTTTGTTAGGCCAACCTTATAGTCAAAAAATAACTGATCAGTTTTGACCATAAAAAATCCAGATTGGTGTATGTCTACAGTTTTGTTTTCCTACTTATGCGGCATTGCAAGAAAAGGTCTAGCATATATACCAATACAAATCCTTTATTTATAAATAGCTACTGTAGATGCTTAAAATAAACTTTTTAAAATACAGAACATACTATACAGAATAAATTTGTTCCTCCTCTAGGGTTTTCTAGACACTTTTCTGAACTTATTTTAGTAGTTTCCAAAATGAGAAATGCACAATTGCAATATCAATAATATAACAGGAGCTGAATTAAAAACTACTAACATAAGAAGAACTATACAAAAAATTTATATGAACTGTTCTATATAATAAAAGTTTTAGCAATTTTCGATCAAAAAGAGTAGAAATATAAGAAAAAAATACAAGCAAGTAAAATGACAGATGTAAATGTTGCCTACATATGGTATAACATGTTCAAATGTTAAAAACTATCAATCCACCTTTCAAATCAGCTTTTCTCCACTGAGAGGTTTGAGTAACCAGAGTCTGTCTATGTAGTTGTTAAGTACAATGGAGGCCCTAATTTACTGTACCTCTTATTGTCAAAACGATACTCAAGTGAAGAGTGCTAAGCAGGGATCCATAGTCATCTGTTTATAACATTGTGAAATTAAAACAAAGATGGTTTAATATGATATTATCTAAACATGATGTCTAGATCTATTATTAAAAAAAAAATCAGTTTTATAAATAAACAGTGAAGATCAAAATTTCTTGTAAGCAGGAATGTACTTTTTAAGCACTAAACAAAGTGTTAATAAATGAACTGAAAAAATGCTGCTGTGTATTTTTCATTAGTGCTGTACCTACCTTGAAAATTACCCTAAAATGTTAATGCCTGGTCAGCAATGGATTCTGCTGGTTCTACATTTTCAACAAGACTTCTAAGGCTGCAAATTCAATGGTATCCAATTATATATATATATATATATATATATATATATATATATATATATATATATATATATATATATATATATATATATATATATATATATATATAAAGGGTGGTGTCCATCTGTCATACAGTTTCACTCAAACCACTGAGACTAGAACCATGATCTCAGTCTTAATTGTAAGCTTATAATGTGATATGTGCTAATGAAGCAAAAAAAACAGGTTCTGCAAAGATAACGGACTTTGCGTCTTTCCTACAGTAAGCTGCATAGGCAAACTGATCTAGAAGGCATCACAGCAAAAAATATAAGAAGAGCAGTAACATCTGCTGAGCATGAGGCAAATTGCAAAAGCCAATGACGTGACCGAATGAAGAAAAATAACAGCTCTGGCATCTGCTGCATATCAAGCACATACTGTACAGGGTGGCAACCAGCTGGCACTTGTTAACTGCTGGGGCCTTAACCTTGATCTTGGGAGGACTGGAAGTCTGAATGTTTCCTATTATTAAATATATGATGAGGCCTCCTAGATGTAATTGTAATTCCTTTCTTGTTCATTGAAAAATAACAAAAGAGCTTTATTAAAACAATTAAACTTTAAAAGTCCTTGTATTGTATGAGTCATTGTAGTGAATGCAGCATAACATGCACAGTAGTGTAAAGAACAAGTTATTCTGGTGGATGCTGAGTTCAAAATGTACATTACTTCCACCATTTCATTTTTAAACTTGCTTCATTCTGTTCGTGGTTACAAGGGCCGGAGCCTGTCCGAGCAGTATCAGGTCACATTTCCTGCATACTAAAAAACAGACATATTTTGCTGCAATGCACCAGTTCATCAGGTATGAAGTAATCTTGGATGTGGTTCTTGTCAAACACAGTGCCTACTTGCAGACGCAAACAGACAATTATTCTCACTCAGTTTAGAATAGCCAATTAATGCAATGAATTTACAGTGTGTGAAAAGAAAACAACCTGGAGAAAAAAACAGGATGACTTGGAAAAATGTGCATATGCAGTACAAACAGATAGCGGCCAGGCCAGGATTTGAACCCAGGACTCTGAAGTTGTGAGGCACTATCCCCTGGCATCTCCATGCCACAATGCAATTACCTATTGTACCACATTTAAACTGCTTCTGGAAATGAAACACAGCCAAATTACAACGTAGGACTGTAACAGTAGACCTTAAGCCACCTTCAACTCTTGATTTAATGACAAAGCTTGGCAAATAAGAATTAACAAGACATATTGAACTGAAAAGCCTATTGATATCAAAAATGTTCTTAACACAATGTGGTGGGCCAAATTTGACAACTCAATCGAATATTTACACAAACAATAACAACTGCGGCTTCTTCATGCTATTATGAATATGGACACTTCTGGTTCATGTTTGGGACCAGCCCGAAACATCACCAATACATTAATATAATCATGATTTAGCAGATACTAGCCACTGTATATAACATGTCTGAGTTAGGAATAAAAAATTAACTCAAAATATATATTAAAAAAAGTTTTGGTTTTTTTTAATTAGTTATTACTGAGGACTAAACCCCCTTAAAAATTTACTTGTCTTTCTCACATAAAACTTTAATGAAAACAGTTCATCCAAACAAGCTTTTAAGAAGATAAAACACAGCTCTTTTCAGTGAATGACACTGCTATAAGATGATCAAAAAACACAAAAATCAGATTTCATAAAATACATCTTATCAACTGTATATAGTCTGCTGGGAAATAAATAAGCCACAAATATGATCATTAACATAAAGTCCATAAATGCCAAATATAAACTCTACTGTACTGATCTTAAAAGGAATTTTAAAATTTTATGAAAAACATATACAGTACAGAATGTGATCTTAGGCTGAAGCAGCAGGACAGAGCTTCCAGCTTACCTAGACTGGATAAAGTGGTTTAAAAAATTGATGGATGGATTAACTGTACCATTTTATTTGAAGTCTGAGTTTAGCTGATGTTAACAAAGTAAAATGAAGAATCAACGGTGCAAGCTGAGTATATAAACAATATTGAGGAACTTATTAAACAATGATTTGCAGTTTAATTTTGCTGAGCCATGATTAACTCAAAAGTTTCTTTGCCAGGCTAACTCTATCATATGTTCAACTTTTCCTTTAATGATGTTATGGTAACTGAATTTCTCCCCCTTTACAGAGTATGAGCGATGGCTACTTTATGTCTTGTGAAGCAAAGGAAATCAGGCCACAATAAATAATACACTGGATGGATGTTACTCAACAGAGATGTGGGCACATTGTTTCAAACTGAAATACTGTTAAACAACAAAAGTTTCATATCTGTAACATTTTTGCTTAATGATTTTTATATGGATGAGTTCTTCCTACATGTGTAGTTTATTGAATCTCACCATTTGATGTTTTGAATTATTAATTTTTGAAAACACAATTGTAAAAACATCCATGAAAACTAAAATTAACATTTATTACAATATTTTAAATTACAAAAATATTTGTCTCGTTGTTGCAGAGTGGTCTACACAATTGCAAAAAAAAAAAAAGATTTTTGTTAATGCGTTAAAAACAATGTCATATTGTGTGTCAGAGTACATTTATAATGTGGATTGTATGTACTGCTGCAACTCTGTGAACATTAAGTTGCTTCCTGGTGTTGGATACTTAGATGATACAAGAGTTGAACAGAGTCAAAAGTGGCAACAGGGACTTAATATTTTAACAATATACTGTATTAATGAAAGAAGACATACAGTACAAGTGTTTTTACTGAAAGCCAAAAACGCTGCAATATAGAGTTCTGCCCTTCTGATGGGAAGGGGGTCTTGGTGAAGTAAGGCTTTTGTACAACATTGCAATCGTATCCCTGTTTATTTTGATGTCATAACCTGGGCGATTATGCCATGCATGGATTACAACGGATTACATTTTAAAAAAAAAACAACAAAACACGTGAATATATTCTAATGCATGGCAGGAGTGCTATTACTATTTCTTTGTACCGTTTTCACTTTCGAATTACACTCGTCTTACTGCGCATACAGAGAAAAAACAAAATGTACCGTAAAAGCAGGTGCACAACACTCGAAAATACTTATAAATGATGGACACGACTGACAACAACTGAAAATGGGAACATACAGTCAATACCACAGTGACGTGTTGACATATACAATGACACCCAAACACAAACGGCTGAAATCACCCGCCTGTTCTTACATATTAAAGGTTCACTCTGGACACACGGACATGAAAATACGTTCCCAATCGCACTTGTGCTCACAAGCAAATGTGAACCGAAATATGCACATTTTGCTATCGAAACGCAATTAGGAATAACTCAGGAATACAGCCGAATACTGGTAACACCAACACAAAGTGGCGATATGCTCCTCACAAAGTTATCCATATGCTTAAAAGCCATAATATGCGATCGCCGCAGTTAAACTGCGCAAACGATATCACTAAAGTATGCATTTTGTAGCAGCGAGCCTGACTAACGAACCTGTGCCTCTCGAATGAATCGAAGCGCGCTCGCACTTTGTGTTCTGAGAACGCGTAGGTGACGCACACTGGTCACACCAAACAAACTGCGCTTTTCTTCTTGTTACACTTAACACGCTCATCTGCTTCATACCTTTGGAAGGCAGGAAGCTGCACAAACAACCGAGAGGCACCTCGTTCTCGGAGGTACTCGCCACTCAGCACTCTTCATGCCTGCTGCTGAACACGATGCGTGTATAAATTCGTGCACTACATAATAAGAACAGAAAAAATATATATATACTTACTTGATGTGGAAATGAACTATGACGCGAGTTTCACCAAAACTGGCCACGGATTTTGCCTCCCCTCCATAAACCAATTCTTTTTCATGCAAGACTAGCAGCGTGTCCAGCTGAGCGAAGTACAGCATTAGTTTACTGGCTGATGCAAATGGCAAGTGGCGAACATGCCCAACAACCCCGGACCCGTAAGCAATTAAATCCGCGTCGTGCCCTGAAAAAAAATGCGTAGAACAGCACAATTGATGGGCGATTGGGTGGGGGAAGAGTACAGCAGCCAGTCAGCTCAGAGCCAAAGAAGATCTTCTTTCGTCGTCCTTATTGCATAAGAAACGCCATTGTGATGCCGGTTTCAACTTGTACAGTACGTACGTCTGAATTGATCACAGCGTGAAGCTTCATCGCTTCCGTCGCGCTGAGCTCGATGAAATGCGCCCAGCACCGCGTGTGCCTCTCTGTATTCTACCGTACCTTACTAACGAACTGCCCAAGAAGGTGCGTCGATGCTTTATAAGGTGCACGCACCTAACTGACATTTCGTGTTCGCCCGAGTACTGGCGAAAAGAATTCGGCTTTATAACAGCCAGACTGCGGACTGACACAGTCATGTCTGCATGGCTTCCTACAGGAATGTCACCCTGGACAGCGAATGGCCGCTGGACATGATAGATAGATAGATAGATAGATAGATAGATAGATAGATAGATAGATAGATAGATAGATAGATAGATAGATAGAGAACGAGGAATTATTTCACTGCATCATTTCAAAAGTCATTGACGCGATTAATCATTCCGGTTAGTACCTTTTGGTCTTCGATCACCGAAACGCCGTTTGTGTGATATTCAGGGTGAAGCTGTCTTTAGAACGATCTCCATGCGGACACGTCCGTTACTTTGTGCTGCGCACACCTGCAAAGCGGGCCAAGGTGCACGCTTTGTCTGGATAGTACGCCTTACCTGCCCAGATTCCCCCAACTTGGATATTAAATCAGATAAACATTATACAGGTGGTTACAGATTAATGATCACACTATATGTGTAATGTGTTTATGTAAAAAAAAAAAACGGGATTGTCGGGCACATACTGCAGCTTATCCTGCGCCTCCAGAAGAGTTGTATAGGAGGCATTAAGGAGCATAAAATATTCAAGTTAACGCTACCAGGATAACATTATAAATGCTTCTGTATTCATAATTAATTACGTTTGATTGAATTGCAGGGCACACCATGTCAAAAACAATTTTACAGCCAATGAAATGTACGCCAGCGGGAAAAGACGGCTGCCAGAGGGCAGGAGGAATGTGCATATACAATGACTAGGCCATTATTTGACTCTGGTCTCTTGGATCTTCTATGACAGCAGCACTAACTACCATGCCACTTTAGCATACAAAACTATAAGCAATTAACACAAGACTTGGACGACTGCGTGACATGCAAAAATAAATAAGTAAATAAAACACGGACTACAGTGACTCTTCATGACTATCAGACCATTGACACAGGAGGAATTCTGCAGAATAACTTTAGGCTGCTAGGTTCAACCTTTTTCTGTTTGCATATATTCTTGTACAGCTAATTTTGTAAAACATGCTCAAACCTCATCAGAATCACATCTTCATTCAGTTAAAAATTAATTTTGTTTTATACCTATTTGAAGTAACTATGTTATGCATCTTTATACTTGTTCCTCATGCAAACTTAACATTGTGGGCAAGTGCATATTATCTAACCAGCATCTGGTGGAAAGCAGGAACCAGACTTGGTTGAGACAATTGTCACTCATGGGGATCACTCATGCACATAACTGTAGTTACTCAGTTACAAATAAACCTAGTATGCACATCTGTAAAATGTGTGAGGAAAACTTAGGTGCCCTTAGAAAAGCCAACATAGATAAGGAGCAATTGCACGTATTCTGCAATGGTAACAACCAGACAAGGATTCAAACTCAGGACACTGGAACTATGAAGCAACAGCTAATTACTGTGCCACTGGAAAGATAATTATATATATATATATATAAGGTGTGCCTTCTTGGTATGAGATTGAGTGGAAATGCAGGGAAGACTTTGAATGTAGCACCTAATCTAACAAGATTTCCATTTGTTTTAGAGTGGAAGAGAACTTCCCCAAGGACCTGTGATGTCACTTGAGTCCTGAACCACGACAAGTCCCACTTCTTCCACCTCCATTGCCACAAATACCACCTAACCTAATAATTCTTTGTCAGTGTTGACCAGAGTGTAATAGAGACGGAATTCTAAGGAAAGAGCAACCATTCCATGTCCCCAGTGATGAAATGCCATTGCATCTTTGCTTTGTTTGTGCACATAATAATCCAGACATTAAACAGGGAACACCAGCTGGTGCCCCATATCATTTTTCCCTTGCAGCATTTATATATATATTATATAAATGCTATATATATTATATATTTATATATAGTGGAAACCAGGGGCACTCCAGTTGTCTCAACCTCGACACTGACAGCCAAAGACCAAAGTGCAATACAACACAAGCCTTTATTATTCAATTTGGAAACACTTTTTGCTCTTTTCCCACCTGCAGTGGTCAGTACACAGCCCAGTAAGACATAGTCACATACAAACAGTACTTCATCTTCCTTCTGCCTCCTTCCCCCTTCATTTCTCCTGGCAAGCTTCATCCCTCTTCCTCCTGAATCTGGCTTCCTGAATGGAGTGAGGCGGTTGCTCATTAATCAGACCTGGAATCACTCCTTGGTGTGGTGAAAGCCCAATGTAGAGCTCTGCAGCACCCCCTGGCAGCCCCAACGGAACCCAACAGGGCTGTGCCAAACTCCAACTCCCAGCAGGCCCTGTGGGAATCCATGGTGCCATAGCCACCCAAGAGGGCTTCCCTCCAGCATCCTGGGGAAGGTAGTGCCGTGCAGATACTTTCTCCTCCAGTTCTTCCATCCAGCTGACATCCCAGCCTGGTAATGGCTGTGGCTGCCGATCTCTCTCTCTCTGTCTCTCCCTCTCCCCCCTCTCTCTCTCTGTATATATATATATATATATATATATATATATATATATATATATATAGAGAGAGAGAGAGAGAGAATATATATATATAGAATATATATATATATATATATATATATATATAGAGAGAGAGAGAGAGATAGAGATATCACACATATATATATATTGTTGAACCGACCCGGACACAGACAGGCGGACATGTTGTTTTTCACCATCACACGTTTATTATGTATTTACAATTATTTAAATTGGTCACACAGACCCAAATAATGATCACTCAGACTCAGTCACGTGCACAATCCCCAAATTACTCAGTCCTGGCCACAAATGCTTCTCTTCGGGCCGCCTCCACACCTCCTCTGTGCTTCGTCCTACCTCCTCTGTGCTTCGTCCTACCTCCTCCCGACTCCAGCGCTGAATGAATGGAGATGGCCCCTTTATGCAGTCCCCGGATGAGCCCCAGGTGTTCCCGGCATTCCTCCCTTGGCCACGCCCCAGCGTGGCGGAAGTGCCGGCTGTCCTCCCGGCAGCTCTCCGGTGCCGTCCCTAAATCTTCCCCAGCACTTCCTGGTGTGGCGGAAGTGCTGGGGTAACAGGTCCCAAGGCATTGGGGCGCCTCCTGGCGGTGACCACGGGCCCCTACAGGGTGGAGCTTCCATGCCCTGTACCCGTGGCCCCCAAAGCAACCAGGAAGGCAGCCCCACGTGGTCCCAGATGGGCGCGCCCACTTCCGTCTTCAAGGCATCCCAGCCGGGTCATCGCCCTGGCATCCACGACATATATATATATATATATATATATATATATATATATATATATATATATATATATAGTATATATACAAAGTTCCATGCAAAAGTTTGAACACCCCCGACCAAATTTTAATGCAAAATAGTAAATATAACTTATGAAAGAAAAGAAACTAAAACAGTGTCATTTTTATGAAAATGTTATGGTACAGTAACAATTTATTTATTTTACACAAAGGTGTAAATAAAGTAAAGGAGTGAAGGTGGTTTTGGCAAAGGTTTGTGCACCCTTTCTGTTGTAGAGTCTCAGAACGTGTTACAATGTTAGTCTGGTCTGGCTTAACACATTAGGTATTAATCTGGTGAAGAATTGTCATTAAGTATGGTCTGTTCTAGAGCCAAATAAATGCTTTTGCCTTTTCAAACACTGTGTAACACACAACAAATAAGCAACTGACTGAGGATCTCAAAATTAAAGTAAGTCATGCCTACAGGGGAAGGCTATAAACAGATATCAAAGTGCTTCCATCTAGCAATATCCAAAGTCCAATATGTCATTACATAGTGGCAGATAAAAGGAATGATGTAGGACAAGACAAGATCTGGAAAACCAAGAAAACTGATGGAACAGCTTGCATACTATGTAGGAAGGCAAAGCAATATCCCCATATGGTTTTCCAGAGAAGGGAGTGGTGGTGCACTGCTCTACTATGCAGCAGTACTTACACGGACATAGCCTTCATGGAAGGGTCATCAGAAGGAAACATTACCTGGAATCTCATCATAAAAAACAAAGTCTCAAGTATGTAAAACTAGAATAAGGCATTTAGGAACCAAGTGCTGTGGAGAGATGAAGTCAAAATCAAACACTTTCCCCACAACCACTAAAGGTTTGTTTGGAGAAAAAAAAGGAACAGAATCTGAAGAAAAGAGCACCTGGGCAGCTGGTAAATATGGGGATGGGTCTGTTATGCTTTGGTGTTATGTCGCAGGTAGTGGGCCTGGAAAAACTGTAAAGGGGCAGGGAAGAATGGATTCCACCAAATCTCAACAAATCCCTAAAAGAGAATGTTACAACAGTTAGTCAAGAAACAACCTGAAAAAAGGATGATTTCTACAATAAGACAAGGATACAAAACATACTTTTAAATCTACTACGAAGGGGTTAAAAAAAACACAAGGTGTAAGTTTTGGAAGTTCCCAGACTTGAACATCACTTAAAATTTGTGGGTAAATCTTAAACCTGTGTGGATGCAAGACAGCCTAAGAATATCTTACAGCCAGAAGAAATCTGCAAGGTGGAATTGGTGAAAATTTCTAAAACAAGATTTCAGATTCATAGTTGGCTACACGAATGTTTTCAAGCAGGGATATTTTTATTCTTCTTTATATCTGGAGTACTGGAAAATCAGGGTACTAGTTTCTGGTCATACAGACAGTTAGAGGAAACATGAACTATCAGAAGGAAATAAGGAGAGCATGCAAACTCCACACAAACCACAACAAGGCCTTAGCTAGAAAATATGTTATATACATATCTGTTTGTGACCATAGACCAATACCTTTTCCAGGTTTGGTTACAACATATTCATTTCTGCTTTCAGCCCACAAATTCTGATCGGCATTAAACCTGCTGGAAAATAGATGGATGCTGTACTTTATATATAATAAAGAAGAAATGCAATGCTCCTTTTCATGCTTTTTTCAGAGCCACCAGTATAGGAAAAAGAAGGCACAAAAGTTGGATAAGTAAATACCCTTATACTGTAGGCATATTAGGTTATTACTGTAATATGTACAGGGTATAGTAAAATTCATACTTACATACCAATGAACATGTAACACCTCACCACTTTACAGTACCATGATTTGTGAATATAATTATCTTATCTTGAAACATTTGTCTTCCCTATCTGAAAAATCTCAGAAAACATTTGTATTAACTTACCAGCAACAAATTATATAGCAAATGTGGTACCACATTCTAATATTTATTTATGGTATGGTATCTGAAATATACTACTTTTCCTGTTTATGTATTTATAGTTTAGCAGCACTTACTGTGTTCATCTTGGTAATTGCAGGCTCCTGTGTTCTGCAGTCACTGATATACCATCTTGCTAAATTTCACAGTAAACTTATATTACATTTACCTTTACTTTCCATTTACTTTTTTAACTGACAGCTTTATCCAAGGTGACCTATAAGAATTAAGATACAATTGGATGCAAGTCTTTTTATTCTTTCAACTATGGCAGAGGCACATGAAGTGACTTGCTCATAGTCATACAGTGTTAGTACCCTGATGTGAAGCCTTAACCATTATGCCTGAAACATATGCTACCACATATTTCTGATTTAATAGACTAAATATATGAAATTGTAACAGGAAATGATGAGAAATTATATAACTGAAGGTAAGAAAACTAGAAGCCACAGAGTTACTCTAGGCTATGGACTATGAATTATATCTTTAGGTGATTAATTCTGTTTTTCATCATTACAGACAATTCTCAGCAAACTGACATCATGAAAATTAAAAATAAATATATATATATATATATATATATATATATATACAGGTATATACACTCTCACTTCGCTCACCCACCTTCCAACCCGTCTCTCTGGGAGCGTGCTTCACGCTCGCCACTTCGCGTCTCTGCCGCTCGTGTTGTGAAGGGGGGCTGAACGCACGCTAAGGAGATGTGGATGAAATCAGCTGCTAGCTTGCAGATGCTGCTACCGATCTGCGTAATCTGCATGTCGCGCTGCGCGACGATCATTTAAAAGCCTGTACAGCAGCTGTCCTTTTGTCTCACTTCCTTGTCTCCTGGGACATTAAAGTGTCTTTGAGAAATTGTTTGTAAGTAGGCTGTGACGTGCAAGTAGTCTCATGTGACTTCAAAGTGTCTCCCCGAGATGATCACGTCTTGACCCAAAATTTATACATATGACAATAGGATGTTGGTGCAGGTGGGTAGTCTTGCTTTATTATTCGGGTCACTTAGATTCTCAGTGCCTGCTAAGTGCAACATGAATGTTCTATCCATGTTCACGCAGATTTCCCATGGGCACACTGAATTCTTCCTGTATTCCAAACACAGGTTAATCGGAAAACAACAATTCCTGCTGTGAGTGATTGTGGGAACTGTGGAGCAGAGGGGTAAGGCAAGGAAAAATGTGTCTTTGTCTGAAACATTATGGAGGGTACTGTATTTGCAATTTCTAGTTCACTAGGCTGGTTCAAGGCTTCAGGGAGCTGCAAAATATATTAGCAATGGGTACAAGTGGAGCCCTTTCTGGATCAAATGTCAGTCCATTACTGGGCATTGACATTCATTTAAGAGAAACCTGTACTCACAAGTCATTCTTTAGACTATGGGAGGAAGCCAAAATATCCAAAGAAAACCCAGTGAAACGCAAGGAGAGCATGGAAATGCCATGCAGAGGACTTCCAGTCAAATAAGTATCCAACAGAACTGTTTGGTGGGGTTTTACCCAATGCATTACTTTAATATATACTAAAACTGCCACGGACTATTTATCTGGAACATGACATTTTTAAAAAAATAATACTGGATTGCATACTAATTGTAAATTTTGTAATATGTAAAGTGACACAAAACAATGGTAAATGATTTTAACAAAATCAGAAAGCAAAAAGGAAAAAGCACAGTACTTTCCTCATCGCTCTTAACTTATTTGCCGTTAGCACAGGCAGGTCATGGAGAGTTAGCTTTATTTCTGTCGTTTCATTTAGTTAAATATTAGAGCATGCTCTACTCTCTGTAGGTTATGTAGTTAAACATTCACAATAATTTCAAACATTAACAGACCTCTTAGGCATATCCAGACTAAACAACATTATTCATAACAATGCTTGAAGGATAGGAAGTACACCTGATCTGGAAGAAAACACATTACCATGTACAGTAGTTAAGGTACTGTTTGCTCTTATGTAATTCACCTTAATGGTCAGTATTATATTTTTTCACTCTTCCTATCCTTATTCAAGTATTCTACATTGTCCTTGTGTGGTTATCCTACCACATTTTAAGATATGTACATTAGGTTAAATAGCTCTTTGAAATGGTCACAGTGTTGGGCTATGTTCTGTCTTTGACATGTTCCTGTTGCTGGAACAAGCTTTGGCTCTCTTCAACTCTGAACTGGATAAGCAGGTTAGAAAATGGATGGACTGACTACTTCTGGCCATTCTTTCATTTTCTGAACCCACAGTAGGACTGGGCAATCCTGATCCTAGAGGGCTGCAGTGCCTGAAGGTTTTTGTTTTAACTCACTGTTGTTTTTACTGAATTCATGGTTGAATCTAATGGTATTCTCTAGCTCTCAGTTTGGGGACTCAGAAATTAATAATGTGACTTTTATTTATTTTAAAATTTAAAAAGATGCCTACTGTCATGACTTTCAGTTTTTTTTTCTAATTTGCTTCTTTTTAATTCACTTGCTTGTCAGGAATTTTTAATTATTTACTGTTTTTTGTTAATAACCAGGACATTGATCATTATGAATCATACATAAGATAAAAGAGACAGCAGCTAATTAACTAAACTGATGCCATTATTACATGGTATACCCATGGGAAGGAAACCAGACTTGCAATGTCATCACAAAAAACAACATCTAAAGTATGCAAAATAATATCTGTATAAGACAGTGCTGTGGAGAGAAAAAGTTAAAATCAAAGTCTTTAGCCACAACCACAAAAGGTTTGCTTGGAGGAAAAAAAGAAGCAACATTTGAAGAAAATAACACTTTGGTACAGGAACTACAGTATTAAGTATGGGTGATAGATCTAGTGGCACAGGAAAAACAGCTCAGTTACAGGGAAGAATGACTTCCACCACATATGGCTGCTAAAATGGAACAACGGTTCAAAACACACCTCACAATCTACTATAAAGGAGTTCAAAAAACACAAGCTGAAGTTTTTGAAATGACCTTGCATTTCCCAGATTTGAACATCATTGAAAATCAGTGGGAAGATATTAAACATGCTGTGCACACAAGGCAGCCCTAGAAAATCTGACATTTGGGAGAAATCTCTAAGGAAGAATGGGGATAAATTTCCAAAACAAGAATTAAAAGGTTTATAGCTAGCTACAAAAAATGTTTGCAAGCTGTGATTTTTGCCAAAAGAGATGCTGCTAAGTACTGACTTAGCAGGGTGTCCAAGTTTTTGCAGATACTATATAATTCATCTAATGAATTGTAACTGTACATTAACATTTTCATAAACATGAAATTGTTTTAGTGTGTTTTCTGTTGAAGTTGTATTTACATTTTTTTTTACTTCAAATGTCAACAAAATATATAATTTGACTAGGGGTGCCAAAACATTTGCATGGAACTGATAATGTGTGCATAATTCACTTAAACAAACATCTATAAGAAAAAAAAGAAACAAACACTTGATTGGTTAATCCCCCAACCTGCTGCTCATTTTATTGATTTTTTCCTGAAAAGTAAAATACAGCTTGGAAGGAATTTCTGCAGAATGGTGACATGAAAATGAACAGAAAATCTGATTTAGGTGCATATTACATTAACTAAAAGATTTTGGTCCTAAGTAAGAAATTAATTCGAACAAAAGCCTCTAG
This sequence comes from Polypterus senegalus, assembly GCF_016835505.1. Classification (NCBI taxonomy): domain Eukaryota; kingdom Metazoa; phylum Chordata; class Cladistia; order Polypteriformes; family Polypteridae; genus Polypterus; species Polypterus senegalus. The sequence goes on from NC_053167.1 coordinate 74,061,534, forward strand.
TGATTGTGGCCCTCCATGTCAAGGAGTGCCCACCCTGATGTACAGAGCTGTGAGGAGCAATATTCTCTTCTAGCAACAATGGAATAAAGAACAAATCCAACATTAGATTGTACTCCAAGTCACGCCCGACTGATTTATATTTGCCAATCCGTGTCTGAAGTGCAAAAAAGTAACACATACTATAATTCTAAGAGGAAAAAACAAAGGAAATATGCAAACTGCACATGGAATGTACCAAATTGTAGAACTGAACCTGGGTCAAAATACTGTGAGGCCACAATACCACCTGCAGAGCCGTTGATGAAAGGACTGGTTGAATTAATAATGTGCAGCTAATCTTGCCTTCCACTGAATAAGATAAGCAATTGTGATTGAATCGTTAATGCAAAAATGCACAGCACTGTTTGTGTTTTACGGAAGAAAAGCAAATATACAGTATTTATATTATTATATATTTATACTTATATTTTATATATTTTCAGATCCCAGAATATTCTGATGGCGTGTGCTATCATTTTGCTGTTTTATTTATACCTAAACTAGGGGGCTCCACCCCTGCCCGCTTTGCTCGCCCACCCCCGGGTTTGGTTAACCAGATATACAATTTTAAGAGATTGTTATTTTCATGGAAATAGTTACAAATGCATTTTTTTCACTTGTACTTTAAAACTTCAGTAAAAACAATACTTGGAATTGACTTTTCTTCAAGGTCACACTGAATTTTGATTCCGTGTTTGGACTTACATCCAATTACATGACACTGCAATGTTTAACTGCCTGTGAGTGAATATCATTTCTTTCTCTCTAATAAATAAAATGGCTTTTTCAAATGTTTGTCCATGCTGTTTCTTCTTCGCTTAGTCGTTGACATGTCATTTAGAACGTATAAAATTATTGTCCTGATAAAATTTATGAGCTGAGAGCACAGGAAGTGTGTCTGCCAAAAGCATCCACACGACTGAGAGGTTAGATGACCGTGGCCTTGTTTGAAAATAGCTGTAAGTAGAGCGTGACTTGAAAGAATCTCATGTTACAAGTCTCCATCTCACGGGACTTCATACTGTGCCACTGTTTTTGGAATCTTTTAATGCTCGCTGGCAACACGAATTAGACAATCTACAAGTCTCCGACTTAAAGTTTAAATCTGAACAATATACTCAATCTCCTTTCGCTGTTCCGTTATTTCATCAAGTAATAATTTCCGTTTGTTTGCGCTAATGCGATTTTTGCTATCCTTTTTTTGAGACTTTCGAATTTTCATACTTCCATTATCTCTAATCTGCTCTGCATGTGTACCGCGGCAACATTTTTTAATTCTTTATGACGTTCTACTTTGTCATCTACTCGTTGTCCTTTATTTCCAGCCCCGGCGTGGATTTGTCTCACGACACGTATAAGTGTCTCTCTGATAAAATCACGTCTCATCTCCTTCCAAGATTTTTTTTATAATAGAGAGATACAGTATATACAACAACTTTATACTTAGGACCAGCTAAACACACAAAGGTGCTCTTACTTACACATATCTAGCTGCTAATTGTTAATACACTGGCTTACGTGGAAGCAAATGTTAAGAATCAATTGCAGGAAACACATTTTAACTATAAAAAGGATGACAAAATGTGTTCTCTCCTGGTTAGTTACTCAAATGCGGCAATTCATGTCATGAACAATTAATTAAACGCAGAGTCTAAATAAATAAAGAGATGCAATTCTGAAGAAGTCTGCAGCCACACAGGATGAAGTTTAAGATGCTGTATACTGTTTAACTCTTTGAGTTTGGCCGAATATTTTTTTCCAAAAAACTCTAAAAAGCACACAAAGCGTTGGTTTCACACATAAGTCAACAATAAATGTCTGTTGCTATGTGCTGTGGCTGCTGTTGGTGCATGTTCGTCATGTTTGGCAGCATTGGCTACGTTGGGGTCACCTCGATGGTCAGCAGGAATACACGGTGGGCCAGCTACCTGGCTGTCTTCACACAGCAGGTGGGTGGTGGTTGCAATGTGATGCAGTATGGTTTGTACCTCTTGTCATCATAAGTGGTTGTCCTCCCAGGCAAACGCTGCTGTAGGCACATCAGCTACACAAAAGTGTTCAGCACCATAATCAGCTGGAGACCGATCAGATGATGCTGGTACCTCACTTTCATTTTTGACATCCATCTCCAGATCACTTGGATCAAACTCTGAATCCAACAAGTTGAAGTCCAATTCAACAAAATTATGTAAAATGTCCATGGAGTATTTTGCTTTGCACATTCGCTTTGGTCTCTCAGCAGATGTCGGTGCCATTTTGGAGGTTGTTTGCTCTTCGCTACTCATGCACACATAGGGAATAGTGGTTAAATCAACACAGCCATGTAACTCTGTTTCTAGCAAAGAGAGTCAAACTAAAATGTAACAGTGAGTTTTGTTGCAGTTTATAGCTGATTACCATCCTCTACTCCTGAATTTTGACAAAAGTCGACATCAACCCTAAAAGAGTTAAAGGCAGATTTGTATACATGCTAATGCAGGCTAGCACATGTCTGCACAGTGTGGGTCAAAATAAGACAAAGTAGTCTATTGGGGGAAGGCCATGATACATTCTTAAACAGACATCCAGAATTATAAGGGCCTGTCAGTACACATTGGAATACTTGGAAAAAGGGTTATGTTTTGGAGTTTTGTTTTTTTTTCTGCCAGACAGGAGAAAAGTAAAGTACCTCTTACATGTTCCTTTAATGCTGCTAAAACTTGTGATCACTTTGAAATAGCAATTCTTACCGAGATACGTCATCATCAGCAAAGCATCTGGAAACTTGTGTCTCAAAGAATCTAATTTCAAGGCTGTCTTTTATAATCTTATTACAGCACACATCATTCAGCCAATAATTCTCAAAGCTTTTAGACATATTTTTTTTAATAATTGCTTTGTCTAATTTCTATACCCAATAGTACAAATGGTTTAGATATCAAATGAAAGGAATGTTTTGTCTAAAACATTTCACAAATATGATAGCAGACACATTAAAGTCTTGGACTTGCAACACCATATTTTAAATTTTATCATAATCATAAGACCAAATTCAGTTTACTTTTCATTAATTAATTAAACCATGGAATACATATATTACATTATTCAGCTGAACCAAATAAGTATACTGTGAACTGAAGAAAAATGAGTGCAGTGTTCTTTCCTATAATGCAACTGTACATTCTAGCTATTGGCAAATCATACTTTCTGAAGATAAGCACTGTCATGTTGGGCAATTTAACCCTCCACAGCTCATAATTTCCTGTTCAGCCATGTTTTAAAGTTCTCCTAGGTGTTGCTGTTTATTACACTAGCTGACTATGTGTCCAATGTATTGTAACACTGCACAATGCCTGCCGGCGCTGACCCAATGGGGCCATGCGCATTTCAAGCTCTTTTCGTAGCTTGCTACCCTTAAAAGTACTGCTGGCTTTAAGACACAGCAAGGCAGAAAAAGGTATGACTTTGCAGAGTTGCCGTTTTCATAAGTGCTCCTGCTACTGATTATGTAATGCAAGCTCACACTTTGGTAACTCGTCCCTGGCCGATGTAACTTGTCCAGTGGCATTGCAGCATTTATTTGTTCTCCCAAAACTTTTACAAAATTTACTTCTTGATCAACTTCCAAGGTCCATTACTTCTTTTTAATTTGAAACACTTTTTTAGGCTGTCACTCAAATTACTTTGGGTGTAAAAGACTTTCAACTTCTTCAGTCTTTCCTGATAGTCCATACTCACAGTCTGGTAAGGAGTTGTCATTATTGTTATACAGCAATAATACAGACAGCAGAATCCAGACAGAAAAACCTTACAAAGGTTAGGGTTAACCACAGGAAAAAAAAACAAAAATGGAAATCGAACCGGTTGCGCTGCTGCTTTGCAGTTAGGAGACCAGGGTTCACTTCCTGGGTCCTCCCTGTGTGGAGTTTGCATGTTCTCCCCGTTTCTGCATGGGTGCTCCGGTTTTCTCCCATAGTCCAAAGACATGGAGGTTAGGTGCATTGGCGTACCTAAATTGTCCCTAGTGTGTGCTTGGTGTGTGTTTTTGTGTGTGCTCTGCGGTGGGCTGGCACCCTGCCCGGAGTTTGTTTCCTGCCTTGCACCCTGTGCTGGCTGGGATTGGCTCCAGCAGACCCCTATGACCCTCTGTTAGGATATAGCGGGTTGGATAATGACTGACTGACTGACTGAAATCAAAGCTTTGTTTTACTGGAATTACTGACTGTTTTTACTGACATGCCATATTTTTTATTTACACTGTATTTAGATGTTAAGACAGTTTAATTATGTCCTTACTCTATAGAGCAGAGCTTCCGGCTCAGCATTTATGGTCATATTTGCAGCATAACTCAAGTTTTCAGTGGGGTGAAAGCATTTACTCTCTTTAATTGTTGTTTTCACTGCCAGTATCCCTTTCAGCATGTCAGATGATAGTCAATTTCTAATGTCAGACTTTATCAAATTCTTATGTGAAAATATACATTTCACTTCCACTGTGCTGTGTGGTAAAGAAAAAACACTCTTTAAAGTCCTTGACAGAGAGGGAAAATGTGTTTCTCTACCAAGGGTTTGGACAAGAGATACTATTATAGTTGCCAGTACTGGTCAACTGCCACATCTTGAGTGATATTCGACATGCCAGTAACTTGATACTCCAGGAATTCCTTTTCTATTTGGTCAAGTTCATTTTCATTCACAATCTATGGGAAGAAGCATGCAAGCTAGACAACAATCACTTGAGCTTGCTGAAACCGAGTTGTATTGGAAGGACTCTTGCTAGCTTCAATACTTCATTGTTGACCGACATATGTGCACTGGACACTGAATTGACATAAAACTGTATATCAGCATTCATAAACCTATCAATTGCTTACTTATCCTGATCCTCCAGTAGTAGTATCCTACCCTGCTTCACCTGATATTTTTCTGAGACTATGATGTTAAATTCTGTAAGATCTTCAGCAGACAGATTAGCTATTGCAGAAGGTTTAATTAGATATGAGAGCAGTGTTATAAGATCTTGTTGAAATTAGTAAAAAGTGTGGCTAAGTGTGGCTAAAAACCATCAGACCATTGCTGAGATATCCATTCCACAGAAACCAATCAGTCATTTTCATCTGATGACTTAAAGTAACTTATAAGGGCATGATACTGATGAAGGATCCTATGCATACATTCAAGATAACTGAGCCATCTAGTGGAACAAGGCTTCAGTATTTTCAGTTTATCAGCCTCGAGCTCTTTGTAAAGCTGCTTTCGTTTGCAACTGTTTGAAAAGTGGCTGAATATATATCGGCAGAGCTGCTGTAATGTTTTGGGCAAAGCTTTATATGCATCAGATGAGAAGGGCGCTGCAACGTGACAGCAGGAGTGCATGTGAAACACGCTGCGCTACAAGCCTTGGATCGCGAAAGTATGATGGTTTTTGTCCCGATTATCACATTAGCTCCATCAGTTGCAATTGCATTTTATTAGTGGAATGCTGTCTTCCAGAAAACAGCTCAATATCACATTGAAATTAGTGTCGGAGTCACCTTTTTCTATATCTACCATACGATAAAAGCGAAATTGCACTTTACCTTGTTCAAGGTCCAAAAAAAAATAAATAAATAAAAAATACAACCATTGCAAGTTTCAAATCTACTAATATCCGTAGATTCATCCAGTTGAAGAGTATGCGGCTCTTTTCTGAGTCTATTCGCTAAACCAGCCTCAGTTCTTTGCTTAAAGCATTCTTTAGTATAGAGGACTTGGGGCATTAACACCTCCCATTCTTAACTATTTTCGAGTCGGGAAACCAGTCGCCAGCGCATTCTCTGGGGTCACCCAGCATGCTGAAAGTTAAACTGTTCTGTATAACAAAGTTGACCATCTTCAGTTATGTGTTTGTTACTTTGTGCTTCAAAATATCCTTATTTTAGGGCGCTCTTTTGCAAGAAGATGAGCTATTCCCGATCGCTGCGTCCTTGCCTTTGCATTCGCGTCTTGCTTCATACTACTAACGTGGCAACGCACATCTCTCACACCACCTGACTCACTAGAAAGTGATTTTTGTATCATATGCAGAATGTAGGTTTACTGTTGTGCTTTTCCAATCGTATCCATGGCATAAAATGGGGGTCCTTCGTCCAAGCTGATTGAAATGAGCACTAATTTTTTTGGTCCATTTTTCCAATTTCGGTGACCTTTCTCCTATAATCTTTGATGACTGAATGATGACATTGACCGATTAGGACACTTTCAAATCATCATGGCAGGCTTCGTTCTGTGTAGGCAGCTGCAACGCAGATTCATTGATCTACAGTACATATCTATCCATTGTGAGACATGCCTGAACACCACCAGACAGACACCAGATCTTTATCAAAAGGCACGTTTTATTTTCTCCCACTTTGCACAACAGTCCCGCACAACACACTGTGCTCCTCACACCAATCACCACCCCTTCGGGCTTCTCTCTCTGTAATTGGACCGCCTTTCCTCTCTCCACGGGAGCCTTGTCCCACTCCCACTCCCGACTCTAGCTCCCAGACTGTAGGAAGGTGGGCCCTTTTATTCTCACCCGGATGTGCTCCAGGTGCTCCCTCTGACGACACTTCCTGGTGTGGCGGAAGTGTCGGGAGAGCACTTGGAAGCACTCCAGGCATTCCTGGAGGGATCCTCCTCCATCTTCCCGGGTGTGGCGTAAGTAAATCAGTCCCGGACCCTCTTAGACTCAGGGCGCCCCCTGGCGGTGGCCATGGGTCCCAATAGGCGTGAGCCTCCTTGTTCTTCTCCCGTGGTGCTCCTCTGATCCAGGGCGGTTGCCCCCTAGTGGCCTGGAGGACGTACATGTCACCTCCCGGTCCTTCCAGGCGTTCCGGCAGGGTCGCAGCCCAAGCGACTCGCCACACCATCCATCCATTATCCAACCTGCTATATCCTATATACAGGGTCACGGGGGTCTGCTGGAGCCAATCCCAGCCAACACAGGGCACAAGGCAGGAAACAAACCCCAGGCAGGGCGCCAGCCCACCGCAGCGATCTACATATCACAAGTTATATTTACACAACCTCTTAGGATCCATTTGTATAGTAAAATTGCACAAATTTCTTGACACACAAGTTCACTGGAACGTTTAGTTCGCTGAAAGTGACACAGCTATTTATGGACTGTGATTTTTTTATTTTTAATTTTTTTAAGCACGGACAAGTTGAATTTGGTACATTTTTTACGGACTGTTCGTTAATTTAAAAAACGGTTGGCAACCCTACTTAGCAGACAACCTTAGACACTAGTTGGCAACAGAAAGCCATTATAGCACTAATAAATAACATGTAGAAGGGGCAGCAAGAAGAAATCAATGCCCTGGTTTTAAAATCACTTACGTTACTTAAAGAGAGCCTTCTTCTCATCTGCTGTCACAGGTGCACACTCTACTTGTAAAATAATGGTCTCTTAAGATGCAAACGCTTATTTGTTATATTACAGTATATTAAGATTAACTACCATAGTCTTAGCACAATCCTGTGTGGGTTCTATAAGCATTGCACCCAACCTTCACACCATGGTATGACTTAATATATCCTGTAAGATGGGGTTTTCTGCTAAGAAACCTTTTACCTGCAAGTTTAGTATAAAAGTGAATAATGGTGTATTATTTAAGAAACGTTTTGTAAAATTAACAAAAAGGTTAGTCAGCACAGCTCTCCCTCAACTGAGCACATTGCTTAATTTAAAAGATGTTATACTACAAAAAACCTAAACTCAAAAACACAGTAAACAGAGTTATCAAATGTTCAATGCATGTGGTGCTGTGGGGTACAAAATCTGTAAATTTTGGACTCATTTGTTCAAGACAAAACAACAAATGAACTTAATATTTGCATGAACAGTTAAGATCAAAGGCAACCTGTTTTCCTAAATCACAGTACCATTTGTTTGAATTGACCAGCAATTGAGGTGATACCTCAGGCTATTGATTACTTTAAAACCTGAGATCTCGGACAACAAGTTGCTAAATTGGTTTATGGCCTAGGAAAGGAAGACATGTCAGTAGTACTAAGCAACATCAAAAGTTTAATTGTTTGGGAAAAACGGACGTACTACAGATTAAAGAATCTGAGCAAATCCATTCATCATATTGACAGCCAGCCAATCAGGTGTATCTAACCGCGTAGAATTTTATAATAAAAATGCCTTGTCTGAAGAGCAACATTAGGGATGAAGACATTAGGAGAAGAGAACAGAGCAATGTCAGAAGAGAATAGAGAGACATCAATGTGTGGACGTTTCCATTTGATCGTCAAAAAAGCATCTAATGAACAACTATGAGTGCTAGATCACAAGCCACCTGCGACATTCATCCTTGTCATCTTTTAACTTTTCTTAAGCTCTTTCTAAAGACTATATATATCCAGACTTTGCTATCTACATTTTCTTTTATGCTTTTCTCTACCAGTATATAATAAATACCACACTGCTTTTAACGTTCTATATTTTGTGTTCAAATTTACATTGATTGAAGTACTGTAATAAGGTAGATATCTTTGAGCTCCTGGAGCAGTGAGGAAGTGCCATATGATCCAAGCTGCAAGGTTTATCGAGCTGCAGATGAAGAGTTCTGTCCAGTAATGAACAGCGCTTTAAAGTAAAACATTCACTGGTTGATAAATGGCCTATAGCCAGTGATGTTTGTTTGTTTGAATATGTTCTTGGAGACCAAAGGTAATATTTAGGTCTGAGATATATGTAAGACATCACACGTTGTTTGAAAAAGCGGACTGTGCATGTGTTATTCATATGAACGATACTTGTGTGGGTTAAAGTTCTAGGGAATAACGTGCATGTGTTTATGTCTTTCATACAGTACTTTTGTGGTTAGGGTTTGTGTGTGTATGGGCATATCAATGTATGTGTGTGTTAATCTTAAAGTGCAACAGCAGACCCACTCGGCAACGAACCTGACCAGTACATTTACCCTTAAAGTAAATAGACAAAGGGTAAGTAGAGGGAAATATCACGAGAATACATATGGCCTTGTTGATAATAAACCAAAAAGTTTCCAGTGAAATCCCTGCATCTGACACATCATGTGACTCATCTTGAACAATCCCCAAACTCAAATAATGTCATGGAAGCCAAAATGGTCAGACAAATGGTACACATAATACAAAACAAATCAGAAAATGGACAAAAAACAAATGGCCTTACAATACAATCTTTGCATGTTTGTCATATTAAAAAGGGTGCTTTCTGCACTTTCCAACTCAAGAATAAGAATAGTGGTCTCAATATAACATCCCCAGTACTTTCTGACATCTCTTTTTTACCTACTTGTCGAGATCTTGCCAAAATTAACTCTCCAGGCAGCTATCAGGTCTGGTCACAAACTGCTTTTAATCCCTGGCCAGAAACTACTTCTATGAAAAGCCTAAAGACCATTCCCAGGTTCAGGAATGTCTGAGCCCCAGGTGATCCATGATCACAAATTTAGGTGTGAAAATGGATTCCAATTTAAAACTTGATAGCCATGTGGACGCAGTGGTAAAATCTTGTTTTTTTCCAGTTGAGGCGGCTGTCAAAAATCAAGCCTGTTTTGTCTAAGCGTAACCTTGAAACAGTGATACATGCTTTTATAACATCTTGTCTAGATTACTGCAATGTGCTTCTTTTTGGAATTAGCCAGGCCTCCATTGCTCGCCTACAGCTGGTGTAACTGGCACAAGAAAGCATGAGCATATTACCCCGATTCTGGCTTCCCTTCACTGGCTTCCAATTCGTTTTCGAATCCATTTTAAGATCCTGTATTTGTTTTTAAATCTTTTAATGGGAGTGGCACAGTGGGTAGTGCTGCTGCCTCGCAGTTAGGAGACCCGGGTTTGCTTCCCGGGTCCTCCCTGCATGGAGTTTGCATGTTCTCCCTGTGTCTGCATGGGTTTCCTCCGGGTGCTCCGGTTTCCTCCCACAGTCCAAAGAAATGCAGGTTAGGTGCAATGGTGATCCTAAATTGCCTCTAGTGTGTGCTTGGTGTGTGTGCCTTGCGGTGGGCTGGCGCCCTGCCCGGGGTTTGTTTCCTGCCTTGCGCCCTGTGTTGGTTGGGATTGGCTCCAGCAGACCCCCATGACCCTGTAGTTAGGATATAGCGGGTTGGATAATGGATGGATGGATCTTTTAATGGTTGTGCCCCACTTCATTTGCTGGAACTGCTCCACCCTTACGTACTGTCTCGCTCTCTCAGGTCAGCAGACCAAATGCTTTTACGTGTTCCCAAGGCACGATGCAAACTCCGAGGTGATCGGGCTTTTTCAGTTGCAGCCCCAAAACTCTGGAACGATTTGCTGTTGCACGTTAGGCAGGCTCCTTCGCTAGTTGTCTTTAAATTCTATTTAAAAACATATTTTTACTCTCTGGCTTTTAACCCAGTATGATATGTTGGCTATCTGTATACTTTTTATTAAGAATCTCTTCAGTTCTTATATGTTTATGTTTTTCTGTTTCATTTACCCTTTGGTTTTGTGTGTCTGATATGTTGTTTTTTTTTTTTATTGTACAGCACTTTGGTCAGCCTTGATGTTGTTTTTAAAGTGCTTTATAAATAAATAAATAAATAAATAAAAAATACTTGTAATTTACAAATAATAAAAACCACTTAAAAGGCAGGGCCAAAACAGTTTAGCCATCCATTATAAAGCAATAGATCTGGCCATTGCCACCTACTGGCCTAAGGCACTTGTTGTTCTCACTGTCCTCCACTTACATTAATGCCTCAGGTGTCATTAACTCTGGAGCTCCATCCATTTTGCTGGAGTATCTAGCGTCACTACCAATAGTGTCATTGTCACTGCACAATGATCAGGGCATGTTATGGCTCATTTGCCTGCAGCTGAAATTCTCCCACTAAGCAATCTGTGTCAGAGCATAATGCTAAAGTGGATACTGTATTGTTAAGATGACGGAATGAGAACTGGAGTGACATCAGGCTATGGCTGACAAGTCGGGGCTTCCAGGTAAGTTAAAGATTTGGATCTACCATGCAGTTCTCTCAAGGATCGTGTGGCCCATGCAGGTACTGTATATAAGGTTCCGCTGTTAAAGGCTGGGCTTTGAAAGGAACTCGTGCAGGTGGTTAGGGGCTCAGGTGTTTATGCAGCAACACCTTCTACATGTGGAGCAATAAACTTAAACTCCTGATCAGCAGCATGACTGAGGCACTGCAATGTAAGGAGTCCAGTTTCCCTAAAGTCTCTCAAGTTGGGATTGAGGTGAGAACAAGGAGAAAGTGGAGGGCCGAGGTGGCTATAGAGCTGGCTGAGTCATGGTGGCTTCACAGGGAGCCCAGTGAAGCAAGTGGTAACTGGGCAAGCTGGATTGGGTGCTTTCCATCTGTACAATGTTAGGATAAGACAGAGGCTGGTCTAGGAAGAGGTGAAAGCTGGGGCTGAGGAATTGTGTGCCAGCACAATGGTGAAGATAAAACTGTAAGGAGCATAGACAAGATAGAATCAACAACAACAACTTAGTTTTTTGTACAGCGCTCTTCAATGGGTACAGGTGCAGAGCACAAAGAACAACTCTCAGTTAAAATACAAGTATAGTTTATACTAATTGCTAAGCACAGAACTGGTACACATATAAATGCAGATGTGTTAAAACACACAAAGAACAAGGTAGAAATTGATTTAGCATAAATTGAATCTCTGTCCATCAGGATCTGGACTACTAGATATCTTGGACATAGTTATGGAAGGCTGAAATTCACTGCATAAAAATAGTAGTCCAGTAAGTCTACGACGTGCTCCTCAATCGAATTAACTGCTACAGGTGGGGCAAAACTGAAACTCCGACATGCTATTTGTGAACTAGGACAAGGATACTGAAGAATATTCTTAGCACCTGCCCAAAAACCCTGGGAGAGGGGTGCATCAGTGGCACCATGATCAACTGCATAAGACGGCAGCGGATACCATCAGCTCAGCCATCATTCAACACAAGCAACACTGGTCAGTGCAGAGGGATATTTACTTTGTTAAAGAGGTGAATACTGGTTGAAATGAGGCCCGTGTGGGGTCTGAACCATTTCCTCGTGTCTATGCAGCTCTAAGTTTGATGAAGCTAGTCAGAAAATGGAAAGGTGAGAGAGTGACTTGGGAACTATAATGGTCATGGTAAAAAGCAATCTTCTCTGATTATTTCCTATTTAATATATGCCATGAAAGGCCTCACGTGTAAGGGTTTTTCTTTTCAATTTTCTTTACAAAGATGACTCATCTATCTAGATAATATTGGAATGTGAGCAAGTTAAACAAGTTTATGTTTTTATTTTTTGTCATGGAAGTTTTTTTGTTCTTTTCCAAGTGGTGATCTTCTGCCAGAAAAAAGTTATCTTTATGCCTGAGTGCACAGCTTAAAACACTAAGGTATTCGTGCTGAAACATCAATGGCAGCCTTGAAGTTTTGTATCTCTAAATCCCCAAGCTCTTCAGTGTTACCTCAAAATCTGCTAATATTTAGATGAGGTGCAACAGAACATCCGCTCAGCTTAAAACACGGTGCCTAAAAACCTAATTAAAATGGAAAACAGGAAAACACTCAGCAGTTTATTATAACTATCACTGGCAGGCTCACTTACATAGAAGAGCAAATGCAGCAGTTTTACAATTCTCTTTCTGCCTAAATGTGAAACGTTCATCCTTTAGCACAATAGTGCAGTGCCATTTTGCACTTTCTGTAATCTTCTGCAATAGTTATGGAGATGGGAAATAGTTTCTCCCACCTTTATTGGTTTGAGAGAGGCGAAGAAAGTTGCCTTTGACGTTAGTCTAAAGCAGCAGTAAATTTTATATTTGTTAATAAAGTGGTTGCTTTCAAACCTTTTTATTTGAAAGCACATAAAAAGTTGACTTCATGAACGTGGAATGTGTAGATCAGCATGGTCCTGGAGCACAACGTTTCAGTGGAACCAGTCCCTTAATCAGAAGGTAATTTGTGACAGATTGCCCAAATGATAGGGAAGCTGTGAATGGCAGGTGTGCAAGGAGGCCGGGTAGGGATTGCAATAGTAGTTGCATACTCATGAGTTGGGATGTTAAGACTGCAATGATAATGGCTCCTTGTCTGGTCATATCAGTATTGTTGGACAGTCATCACTTGGATACACCACAATAACAAGAGTGACAGTGGGAGACAATAACCAATAGAACACAAGTGGCAGCATGGTGGCTTGTTATTTTTTATACATGGAAATGTGCAACCAATTATTATTAGGGAAGAGGCCCAGGAGTTTACCAGGCTCCTTAAATAGCAGATGGGCCTTGGGAGTGCAGCAGCCATTGGGACTGCCAGAGAGAACTTTAAATGCATGACCAAAGGACTTCAGCATTGCATGTAGATTCCTAGAAATGCTCCCTGGAGGTAACTTTGAAGTAGGCTCAAACTAAGGGTATAAAGTCAATTCTTTCCCACCAGTTTATTGAACTAGGATAGAAAGCAGAGAAGGTTCAACACTGAGTTGTAAGTTGTCAGGATCTCAGGTCAGTTTAGACTGGCTTTAGGTCTCACATGATTTTAAATTTGGTTTGTAGGTATGTCTGTATAAAGAGCCACAAGATTATCTTTTTGTCTGTCTGTCTGTTGACGTAAAGTGACACAGCTACTCCATTCAAATTTGGTACTCTTATTCTTCCTCAGGGAAACTTGTTTGTAAAGTTCAGTTTCCATTGAGATGTTTTAATAGAGTGCGCTACAATATATTTTCAGCATTCAAAAACTCCCACTTAAAAAACACTGGCAATTTTTCAAAATCATGGATGTTAAAATAAGGCATTCCGTGCAACTCATTAATTTACTCTTTCAGATTTGCCATGAGATACGTTATTTCAGTTTGTATATTTTCTTCTTCTCCCACATACGTTACCCTCTCCTGAAAGCAAACCAAATTTTCAATGAAAGTTATTAAAAAGTCCAAAAAAGTTGATTACAACATAGACTTAACTCTCCATCAGGTACAGGTAAAAATTTTATATTTATGAAATATGAACTGCAAATAGCCAGGGAGCATCTGCAAACAAAAACTAACAACAGTATGTCAATCGATGCAATTTTTACATCACTTGACTTGGAATCTGGTGTGTATGAAAACTATTTTAGGTACCACACACTCACTCAGTTGCTAATTACATGATTGTTAATGTTGACACTGAAATGCAATCAAAATTAATAAGATGCCTATGAGAACAGCCAATAAACAGGCAAGGAATCGTAACCAGAAGACTAATTGAGTGATCATCAAAGCCAAAACATAACTTTTAATCAGAATCTATAAAACTTAGATAATTGTAGTTTGTCACGCCAAACTTTATACAGTCGCACCAATGATGTAATTTGCTGAACCTCAAGGACCACTCTCTGTGGAAATCATAGGTGCAAAAGGGTTAGCACAACACAAAGTAGCAAGAACCGGAAGTATATAAAAATAAGAATGAACTGTTTAAAAATAAATAATATAATATGCAAATTAATAAAGAGAAAAAACATGAGTCAAGGAAGAAGTCATTACAATGGTATTGTAAAGTGCTATTAAAAAGATGTATTTTTATATACTCTACTAATATATTAATCACATTCCGTTATCACTGTTATTTTTAAATGTGACTTAATGTTATTAAAATATTTAATAAACTATGGGGTTCGCTCCCTGCTCATTTCACTCACCAACCCCCAACAGTGTGCGCTAAACGCCAGCCACTTCGCTTTTCTGCCACTTGCGTTGTGAAGAGGGGGGCTGAACGCACCCCAAGGAGACGTGGTTGCTCTTCTGAAATGGTGATACAGTGGGATACAAATAGTTTTTTGTTTACCTCCTCTTTGCTCGAACTGCTGCAGCAGCGGCGGCGGCGTGATCTGCATCTCATGTGGTGCTTCAAACATTTAAAACCCTGTACAGCAGCTGTCCTACTCTTTGTCTTTTATTGCCGGCCCGGTGTGTGGTTAAATCTCTTGGCACAAAGTCTCATCTCTCGGGACGTGAGTTCTTGATATTTTTTAGTTTATAATTTAAAAACAGAATAAGAATCTGAAAATCTAACAACATCACATTAAAGTTTGATAATTCTGAAAAGAATGATACCAAACATACCTATGTAGGATTTAAAATAAGCCAGATTTAAAGTGTGACAAAAAACGTGACATAAAAATGTCACATAAAATCACTGCACAAAATCGTTGCACTTTTAGGCTTAAGATTTTATGTATATATAGTAGATAAAAATATGAGTCCTGTGTCTTTGATGAAAACCTCCCCAGCTTTCAAAACAGTTAACCAAGTTCCCAGATGCAGCTACACACATTTTCTACCTTTGTTTTATATGTACTGTTTACATTCTTTTGTGTGGTTTTGTTGGTGAAGTCAAATCAAAACATCCATCCATCCATTATCCAACCCGCTATATCCTAACTACAGGGTCACGGGGGTCCGCTGGAACCAATCCCAGCCAACACAGGGCACAAGGCAGGAAACAAACCCCAGGCAGGGCGCGCAAACACACACACACTAGGGACAATTTGGATTTTAGAATCGCCAATGTCTGGCTAAATTGCTGCCTGCAACAGTTAATACCAACATATGGACAGCTGCTGCTTTTAGACTTTCTGAGAGGTATTGCACATAATGTGGAGCTATAAATTGCACAGTTCACAGTTACTCTTTTATTGACATAGTTTTGTGGTTTCCCTTTATTTGTGTATAGCATTTCTTTTCACACTAAAAATCACAATTCACATCAGGCTTAAAAATCTACATTAAAATTAGATTTCTTAGTGTACTGTATATGAAACCCAGGATTGCAGAACAAGTGAGATGTATTTTTGGCCTATTTTATTGTGTTGTAATATTGTAAATAACCAAGGACACAAGATTTGTGCCCCATGTAACAGACTATTCAAGCATGCATTTAAGAAATTCAATGTATCTTGTATGAGTGACAATAAATGTGAGCTGTACTGTTTACAATAAATTATATTCAAATAAAAGGCTTAGATTTTTGAACTAGTCAATGCAATTGGCTACTTGTAGTCAGTAAGTTCACAACAACAATCAACACTCAAGTGTTACACTCCTTCTGTGGCATGGCGTTATACAGTAAGTACGATAAAAGAAACTCACATTTTTCCCCACCACTTTTGCCCCACACTCTTTTCTTGAGCCACCATGGTGATAACATTCCAGTAGCTAAACCTTGCATTATTTTCAGACTAAGCTGTGAGGAAAAAAATGGAAGCAGCACAAAATAATTACAGATTCTTTAATAGTGCATGCTGAGTCTCTCTCCTTGAGAATACGATAAAGTCAAAGAGAACAACTGACGTCAGTACGGTTGAGTGAGTGTAAGTATTTAATAAACTGACCTCTTTCTTGGTAGACATTAATTCTAGGCCATAATATGATGAAACAATTCTGCTTTTAGGATTTAATGCCAATACAGAGTTATGATACATATCATTTTTAAATCTAATTTGAATGACATTAATTATCTTTATAACACTACCAAATATAATTTGCAGTGTTTTCTCCTGAGTCCTGCAGCAACATCTGAGACAAGATGAGATTGGGGCACCATGTAATTAGGGCATCATGTAACCCATAAAACACAGATGCTTTCCCGCAAGCCCATTTATGTAATAGAAGAATCAATACCAAACAGGGTTTGGCACTGGGCATAAAACCTAAAGTTAGTAACCTTTTAAAGAGCAGACAAGCTTTGTCTTTTTATAAGCATCAAAGAAAATTTAATTCCTGCAGTATTCTCCACAAAGAAACTCACATTTTTCCCCACCACTTTTGCCCCACACTCTTTTCTTGCGCCACCATGGTGATAGCATTCCAGTAGTTAAACATTAATTTAGTTACAGACTACAGTATCTTCAATGTGGATCCTGGAAGCTCTTAAACTTCTGCCTTGCCATATTCCTTTAAATTTCTCCAAGTGGCTCGATCTCCTACCAAACCCAAGGGTTTCTGCTGTAAAGAGGCACAGATAAGTCCTGCTTTAAATTCTCTTTTGTGCTTGCTACAGCTGAGACAAGCCCCTCCTCCCTTGCAGGAGAAAACAGGACTTGACCAGAAAAAAAGGTCAAATAAAAAAATAAAAAAGGACGGATGTCTAGCTTTAAAGAATACAACATCATAAAAGCTGTGTGCATACTATGTGCATGGCATTTATAAAAAATGCTGCCTGCAGCATAAATAGTTACCTAACAGGAAAGTTACACTGTTCACCCTGAAACCACAGCAAAAAGCATTGCCTGGCAAAGAATGTGAAAAGGCAAAACGTTTAAATCTTTAATGAAAGGAAGTGTCTAATGAAATACCTAGAGTTTGGATTTTTCATTTCCCCCTTCCATCCACCACCACATTCCCAGCCCGGAATCATGCATAGTACACCAGACAAACTGAATAATATATTGAGTTGAAAAATGTAACCACAGTGGATTTAAAAAAAAATCAACAGAATAGCAATATTGAACTCAGAAATGCATCTCTTTTCAGCATGCCCACCCCTAGTACACTTGTATAGAGGCTCACACAAGCTTTTGAAAACTTTCAAGTAAAACAATACGATTGATTGGTTAGTGTCATTTCCTTCTTTTCTGGGTTGCCTCTTAATGACACTCGGAGTCATCCAATCATGTGATGATAATCCAATGAACAGCTTTAAAAATTGTAGCAGGATCCAACTGTAACAGCCAACGTTAACCAATTCATCTCTTTCGGAATAATTCAAAACAGCCTGCTCCTATGAACAATGCACACAGCTCTTTGAGGCATATGGATCAAACTCATTACCTAACAACAGTGATAAAGTCAGGCCATACATGTTACTACAGGATAGCAAGGTTCTGTGCAGTAAAGATTTAGCTAGTCATACCAAATGAGACTGTAAAAACAGACACTGTAAATACTAACAGTTTCTGGAAGCATTACATAATTATACATTATAAAGCTGTGGCAAGGTTAGTTTTATGTTTTTATGGTGTAATGAAGAGTGATTCTCTGCTGCTCCATACTTTCTTTTTATCCTGCTATATATCCTAAACTGAAGCAAAATGCCAGTGTCTGGAATCAAGTAAATGTGTACTTGTGTCAAATTAGGTGACAGAGCTGAGTAAAAATGTCCTCATTTGGGAACAAACACAAAGGTCATCTTAAAGAGCAGTTGACCCTTTGGGATACATAAACTCATTACAGCACTTGTGTCAATACATCACTACTTCATAATCATTTATACAGTATAGCGCTTTTCTCACTACTCAAAGCGCTTAGCAATTACAGGTTAAGGGCCTTGCTCAAGGGCCCAACAGAGTAGAGTCCCTTTTTGGCATTTACAGGATTCGAACCGGCAACCTTCCGATTGCCAGGGCAGATCCCTTGCCTCAGAGCCACCACTCTGCCTTCCATCTGTCCTATAAGATACTTATATAAAAATTAACCTAAAATGATTTAAGAATCACATTTACTTACCCTGCTACAGATAGTGCATCAAACATTTAGATTATATTTCCAAAAAGTGCTTTTTGAGGGTTGGCTATCTTAAAAAAACAAACCACCCACTTCTAATGCAGCCAATTCTCCTCCATTTTCACCAAAGGCATAAAAAAAATCATCACCTTCTAGCATCATCACTTTATGATAATACGAGCACACTTGAAGTCAGTAACTGATATTTTTCATTGATTTATTTTAAAATGTAAGCAACAGAAAGATACAACTAAAGTTTGGACTGTTTCATAATTAATGAGAGAATAGTGTGGCAGCAGTGCATTTACAAGAAGCAGCAGAAAGAGTTTATGAGGTTAGAAGGATGGATTTTGGCATGAATGGACATCTGTGGAAAGAGTTATTACAGTATTCTTTCTTATTAAAGAAACTTTTTGTTGTCTTAGTGATGGCTACAAAAATGACTAGGGGTATTAATGCAGGCCCTGATGAGTGTTATAATAAATTTGTATGTCAGAAAGGGTGAACTTTGCCAATTGCTCATTGCAGTAAATTATACAGACATTGGATGCAGTGCATTGCTAGTTGTAAAAACCTATCATATCATTTCTAGTGTCTAAAAGGTGAATGATGGAAATGACTGAGGAGCTGACCCCTGATGTACTTGAAATGCTATATCAGTCAACTGTCTTTTGATTGTCGGGGTATCCCAGGAAGAAGTGGAAGAAGTTTCTGAGGATAAACAGACTTTATCAGACCAGCTGAGCAGGCTTCTACCATGTTTATCATCGCAAAAAATAAAATGATGATGGTGAAAAGGTTAAGGCTTTTAATGTGGTACACATGCCGTAACTTGAGGTTGTGCCAAAATCAGAATATACAGTATATCATTATCAAACGTTTTATACAATTAAATATTTTGAGAATAGTACAGAGTAGAAGGAAGATCATCATTTGGTCTACTAAAGATTTAATGGTCTACATGATCATTCACAATCAAGTTTAAAACTGGATAGTAATAAAAACAATAAAATAGTATGAAACTCCATAAATATCCCATAGCCCAACTTTTATATAACAGAAGATAAAGTTTATTTTGTATAGTACTTTTCCATAGCAAAGAACATCCTAATGATATAGAATAAAACTGCTGTCAATTTTTATAGTGGGTACTTTAGCAGCTTACTGTAAGTGACTTGGTCAAGGATACACCACAAATTAGAGAGGGGAGTCAAACCTGCAATATATGCCTTATCCAATACAAACACTGCCTGAACAAGATACTCTTTTTAATAACTTGTTTGGATTGCAAATAAATTAGGTACAATAATAAAAACTGAGAGCATTGAAAGTCAGCCTGCCTTAGGTTGTTTGCTGTCCTGTGCCCAGTGCTGCACGAATGGCTTTGGCTCTCAGTGACCCTGAATTTGGAGTGAGTGGATTGGAAAATGAATTACTGGGTGCAGTGACATAGCGTAGTGGGGGCGGCAGGGTCGGCACTTTTAGGGGGCAGCAAAGAATTACTGTATATTTTAGTCTTTTAAAATGAAATACCTAAATAAGGGGGCGGCGAAATTTTCATCCTCCCCGGGCGGCTGACACCCACGCTATGCCACTGACTGGGTGGCTTCCATGCTGATAGTGTGACTTTATCTTATGTGGTTTGGAGTTGGAGTATATCCTAGTAAGAATGGCTGCAGGACTGCACTGTGTACAAAAGTGGCTACACATTGTTGTCATTTACCAGACTGATGATAACCTATTTCATGTCATGTTATGGCTTAATCTGAACTTTGGACCATATTGGCACAATGGTAGTACATCTGTCTTGCAGTAAGGAGATCTTGGGTTCGCATCCTAGGTCCTCCATTTGTGGAGAGTGCTTTGAGGAGTGAGACGAGTGCTTTATAAATGTAAAGAATTATAATTAGTACAGCTGAATGATTCTTATAAATAAATGAACTGCAGAAAATACAAGTTTACAATTAAAAGAATAAATTATCATTATTGTCTATGGTGCAGATTTTTGTCACAAGTTTTCTGTGTTGTAATAATTAATGGTCTTTCTGCAAACAAACGGACCAAACTCCGCTCGGTATCTTGACAGCAAGTCTCTGCCATGTGTGAGGTGGCGATACAGTTGCTCTTTAACTGTGTGGTGTGTGATTCTACAAAGCAGTGTTTAATGAGAGCAAACCATGTCTAACTTTAGCTAAATCTGCTGGGCAAACTGGGCTTACTTAGGTTATTGATGAGACCCATGTCTGAAATGTACCCTTCTAGCTACAGAAATGAACTTGGAAACGGGGCATTTGTACGGTTCCAGTGGCCTGACTTGTACATCATATTGTCCCACATCATTTTATGTCACACTCATTGTTTACGTTTAGGCTCTTGTATTGCAGGCTTTATGTTTGTTATATTTGACCCATTTTCCTTAGAAGCTCTTGGGTATTGCTGTGGATCATCTGCTCTGAATTATCCACTACCCACCTTGTTGTCTTTCTGTAATAATTGCTCACAGTTTTTGGAACAGCAGAGGTTTCCTAGCAACTACAACCTGGAGGACCAGATTTAACTCCAAAAACACAGAAAAAAAGTCAGCTAGAAACAGAGCACACAAAGCTCCTGGTATCTCCTCAGTGGTTACATATTTCAAAGGCCCAGCCCATCCTGAGATAAACAACATTGCATCAATTAAAACATCTATCCATCCATCCATCCTCTTCCGCTTAACTGAGATTGGGTTGTGGGGGCAGCAGCTTAGGCAGAGATGCCCAGACTTCCCTCTCCCCAGTCACTTCTTCTAGCTCTTCCGGGGGAATCCCGAGGCGTTCCCAGGCCAGTCGGGAGACATAGTTCCTCCAGTGTGTCCTGGGTCTTCCCCGGGGCCTCCTCCCGGTTAGGCGTGCCTGGAACACCTCACCAGGGAGGCGTCCAGGAGGCATTCTGATCAGATGCCCGAGCCACCTCATCTGACTCCTCTCGATGCGGAGGAGCAGTGGCTCTACTCTGAGCCCCTCCCAGATGACTGAGCTTCTCACCCTATCTTTAAAGGAAAGCCCAGACACCCTGCAGAGGAAACTCATTTCAGCCGCTTGTATTCGCGATCTCGTTGTTCCGGTCACTACCCATAGCTCATGACCATAGGTGAGGGTAGGAATGTAGATCGACTGGTAAACTGAAAGCTTTGCCTTACGGCTCAGCTCCTTTTTCACCACGACAGACCGATGCAGAGCCCACATCACTGCGGACGCTGCACAGATCCACCTGTCGATCTCACACTCCATTCTTCCCTCACTCGTGAACAAGACCCTGAGATACTTGGACTCCTCCACTTGGGGCAGGGGCAGGATCTCGCCCCCAACCCTGAGAGGGCACTCCACCCTTTTCCGGCTGAGGACCATGGTCTTGGATATTAAAACATATACCAATTTTTAAAATAAATAAACAGTTTGCTTCCATCAAAGTTGGGATTCAATATAGGAAACTCAGGCTCATACACTTGGCTTCCTCTGTCTTGTCATCGGCCATACAAATAATAGAAGACACATTATAATGGGTCAGAAAACCTAACTGAAATCTGTAAACTAATTTTCTGACCCACTTATTTCAATTGAGGGTCACATAAAATGACATGAAATAAACAGATCTCACCCCAGGACAAGCCTGGCTGTTGGAAAATGGGAAGCTTTAGACCTTGCTAGGCTTCAGAAGGCAGGTCAGGCTTGTAATTTCAAAACAATACCAAAAGTCCCAAGAAAATTGAAGTATGTCATACCAGATGGAGAACCATGAAAACTCCAGTTTGAGAAGAGGTACTTCACAAATAATTTGTATAAAATAGGATGTTTATGAACAAAATAGCAAAAGTAATAAAATGCTAATAAAATATCAAAGTGGAGGCAAAGGGATTTGCCTAAAATGCAGTGCACAACAACCAAACTCCAATTCCAATCTTCAAATTGAAAACCATAAACAGAAGCAAACATTCAGAAAATCAAGCAAAACAAAAAAGTACAAATCCTTCAAAACCACTAAACACAAGAGCACATTCAAAATGAACCACACTGGACTTCAAATCCCACCATCCTTTAACAGAGCTGGGGGTGGTCCTTTAACATTGATGAATATGTGGCCCCACCTCTTGGGAAGTCATGCACAAAATACAAGCAACATAAGAGAACTGCAAAACATACATAGATACTACAGAATAACTAAACAGAATACAATTAACAGATTAAAAATGATTAAAAATAATAACTGAATAAAACAATTTTATAAAAAATGATGGCTTGACAAAAACAAATGCGGCAGTATTCCAGGTTTAGCAAAGTTTCAAGTGTGATTGTTTGTTTTTTCACCTGACACATTTTCATGTTGTAAACCCACCATACCCTGAGCCCATACACTGTTGAGGGTTCCTTATGAAATAAATTAAAAGCATACAATGTACTATTCACAACCTTGGGGTTCTGTAGGGTAATATTAAATACTTTGCAAAGATTTTTGCAATTTGATTGCATGGTGTAGGTCACTACATTGTACACAATACATT
The DNA here is from genome assembly GCF_016835505.1 of Polypterus senegalus. NCBI lineage: Eukaryota > Metazoa > Chordata > Cladistia > Polypteriformes > Polypteridae > Polypterus > Polypterus senegalus. Next base: position 74,084,583 of record NC_053167.1, read on the forward strand.
TACTGGCCATTAAGTATACAGTATAACATTATAGCTTAGTGTAGACAACAGTGGATTGTGTGCAGTTCATAGAGGTATTAGAAAGGCTAAATGTATATGTGAGTTTGAATGTGGTGACAATATGGATCCCATCACACAAAAGTGTCTGTTGGGTATATCATATACAGGCCACTTTTCAAAAAATTTTGTGAGGCTGGAGTGACCACTGAGTGTATAACATCTAACAAAGTAAAACAATGGTGCCAAAAGAGGTGTATGAGAATGCTTTTATGGGTGTGGGGTATGACAGCCAGTGGTCCAAAAAAAATTCTAATTTTTTCAGAGAAAAAGAAGGATTAGGTAAGGAATACTGGACCCCAGGAAAATGGGAATGCATTGTCTAACGCAAAGATTTACTCTGATGGGAGAACCCATGTGTCCACAAAACCCTATGAGTCCATTTTGTCAGCTCTCTTGGTGGCAGTGAAATGGCACAACTCTTTAACTGAGTGCCACAGCTGCATTGTGTCATGGCAAAAGTGTACGCATCTGTGATTGGGACTTTTCAGCAGGATAATGATCTATGCCACCAGGCTGAGAAAGGTCTAGAATGATTCAGTTTACATGACAGTCTACTCAGTTTAATGCTACACAATCCACAGTCACTAGAATTGAAGTATATCAACCACCTGTGTGGTAAGATGGAATGAGATACTTGTCATGGGCTAACATATTGGATTTGGCAAGGTGAGGATCTACTGAGGACAAATAGAAATCCACTTTACAATTAAGGCCTGTTGAAGGCAAAACCTTTAAAGCTTTTAAAAACATATGAGTAAGATACTGAGAGATCTTAACTAATCATTTGTTAACCATCCTTCTTATGTACCTAAACAAGAGGTTACCTTTATTACCATAATCTTTTGGTTCATCATCGTAGCAAATAACTCTCTTGTACTTGCTTATTTAAAAATACTTATGATATTCCATCGGATGTGGGTCATGTTTAAATGAAGAATGTATATTTAAACTTGTTTAAAAAAACTCACAGCAATAAAGAAAAGCTTAGCCTGTGTCTTTGCAGATGTCTGCCTTTGTTTGAGCTGTTTCTCCAGAAGCACTTCCACTATAATAGAAGATGCAAGTTAGTACACGGATCTGTTAAGTTCAGTCCTGCAAGTGAATGTATTCATAATCTAGTAGCAAGTTGCTAAACATTTAATTCTGAATCTGTTACCAAAATGCCAGTAGTTGAAATAGGCCCTTCAAACAAAGCCACTTGGAGTACATCAGCAGCAGCAAGATTCTTTACCAGTAGTGCCGACTGTTTAAAACTTTATCTCATTTTTTTTTCCTTTATATAGTGCCAAACTGCTTCTTGGACAAACAGTCCCCCCAAGCTATTTCACTCAAGCATTTAAGTTTACACCATAAAATGTCCTTACCCATGGCCAGCAGGTCTGAAGGTCAACACCACGACTGTTTTACAGTATTTTTTTGTTTGCTTTTTTTAAGGCCAGTCTTATTTCCGTGTGGCTTGATACACATGCTGCAGTGCTCGAGGAGACTGTTTCAGCTAGGTTACGTCACGCTTTGTGGTTACACCCACTTTGCCCACACACCTCTAGGATATAACAAAGGAGTTACACTCAGATTTGTGCTGTCATGTCTCCTGACCCTGTTTCGTAATATAATGGTTCTGCATACTAAAGCACAAAGAAGTGCTAAAATCAGCAAAACCCTTACACGCATACTAAAGGCAAGTTTGTACATTTACATTTGCATTTTTATCCAAAGTAGTTTTCGAATCCAAATACCTTTTTTTTCTTTTGTTTTTTTTTTCAAAACTATAGTCAGTGGCAGTTTACTTGGCTTCATTAGCATCACAAAGCGGGGACTGAGGTTTCACACTTATGATTTACAGTTCTGCGCTGCTCAACCAGCAGACTCTGTATTTTTAGGTTATGTTTTTTGTAGAGAGAGTGCATGTTACTACAAGCTTTAATTACAAACATGTCTTAGTGGCAGCTTAACTCCTTCTATTGCCTGAAGTCCTTCCTGAATTGAACATTTTCTAGTTTTTGCCTGCATTGCCAATCTGTCAATGCAGAGCTACTTGACAGTTCCATTTTCATTTTTCTAAATCATACACAGAAGAGGTGTGTGTGTGACTTCAGGGTGTCCTCAGAAAGATTTCACCTGATTGATTTTTTTGTGTTCTCTTTTCCAGCAGCCTCTGAGTAATGGGCACACACAGACAACACTGCTCCTCAGTTATCGTCCTTTAACTTCCTTCCTCTGGTGAACGTAATCAAAAAAAGAAATGGATAAAAGGATGACTGCATGCTTAAGAATCTGCTTATTTTTTAATTTAGTTCCTGTTTCCTTTACCCCGACATCTGCAGAGCTTAAGTTACGTACAAGAAATAGAATGATGAGTCATATCACAAATAGAAGCATAAATGTCTCTCATTCTACATCTCTGTTGTCCATAGTGCCGGTATGATTAATAATATCCGGAAATTTGACTGCATGTGGAGCTGAAAGCTTTTGTTTGTAAATTATAAAGTTAATTTAGTATTAAACAGATGGGTCCTGTAAACATGAAAAGAAAAACCTGATTGCAAATAAAACAGCCAGTTCACATCTGTCTGCATCAGTACAGTTTTGCAAGCTAAACAAATTCCTTACACTCACCCATTTTCTGCAGATTAGGGTCCAGAGGAGCAAGAGCCCACAGTCAGTATAAAGCATGGACTAACACTGGATGATATCATGAAACTTTCATCTTCTAAACACACAATGGCACAATGTACTGCCACTATTCAACACACATAGCTGACATAGAAGATACACTTACCAGAAATCGAATGTGGGACAAGGAGCAGTGAGTTAAAAATATTAATGTGCTCCTATAAGAAAAAAAAATACAAAAAAGCTTTGGACGACTCTTTCAAGACTCAAAGGGCATCTCATACCAGCAGGATAATGCCTGAAACAAGCAAAACAAAGCAGTCATACAAGAAGTACTACTAACAGAGAAACTCTGCCAAATTTCATCCTGCTCTGAGCGCCAGGAATGGAGTGAGGCTTATAAGACATTAGAGGAAAAGCTAGGAGAACTACTATAACCATGTAACATTTGGACTTTATATTCATTTATGATGAGATACTCAAGGGACAAAGACTAGAAATTGTGGGTGCACCCAGATTTCAACAAAGAACAAAGTTAGCCCCATTTAGATCACCAACAATCTGGCCCAGTCTATTTTTACTCTTGGTAGTGTGCAACTCTAATATGAGTCCTGATGAAAACCCGAAAGCTTTCAATTATCAGACAGCACTCCTAGCTTTTAGACGCAAGATCTTACCTTATTTGCATTTCTCCTTTTAGTTATACTTTGCCTTTATTGTAACCTTACTCCTACAGATGGGGTAGTCTGAAGTTGTGTTTTGGTGATATATGTTGTCTTAGGTTATGTCTTCTACTCATGACCACAGGTGTTTTTAAACATGCCCCTCATTATGCTGAAATTATTATATTAGTTGAAGTATTTCTCTTCAATACAGTTTTTATTCCACATTTCCACATGTTTCTACTAGAAGTTTGACTTAGGGGAGATGAGCAGTCAGGCAATGTAAACACACCAAATGTCCATTTGTATTTCTTTTAACATCTTTAGCTGTTCTGCCCTTTTTCTGTCAGATCCACCTTGAGTTGACACTTTGTTAATGGCTTGGTTTTTATATTTTTTCTACTATGACAGGCTTGATATGACAATGCAGCTCTGTTCAAAATGGCCTAACCAGATTAGCGTAGTGCTCTGTGTGGGAACCAAGCATCGCGTTATTGTAACTGCCAGCAGCCTACGTGGATTTTTCGGCATTTATGCAAGGCTTTTTTGTGATAACACGGCAATACCATCTCTATCATTCATTATACTAAAAAACAAATCCTTAAAAATTCTTCAATGCAGGATTTGTTCCAACATAAAGAGATATTCTGGGAATTATTAAAACATTTTCTTTTCTTTTCTGTCTAGGCTTTAAGAATATGTCATAGTAACCTGATTCACATTACCTTTTATCTTTTAATAATACATAATAAACAGAAATTTTCTTAAAAATACTTCAAAACATTTTCATATTATAAAATGAAAATGAACTTCCATCTCTGTGTTCAAAGGCATTAAACTGGCAGAACTGCTCTGCTCTTTGAAAGTTTTCTTCTTTCATCAAATATGCAGTTAAAATCTGGATTAAAGTAGAGAAATATATTGGGGAATGTCACCAATTATATCTGCACTCACCACTGTCTTACAATGCTGCAGCTAATATTCAAGGCCATTCCACCAATTTTACACAAAATGGAATACTCTTAAGTGATATTTGTGGACTTACATGAATGAAAACCTTTCATAATCTTTACAAAGAGCACAATATCTTACCACAGTTGTTTTGTTTTTTTTGGCTCCTTTCGAATTAGTAAGTAAGTAAGTAAGTAACTGGCATAAACCTGTCTGCTCCTTTACTGCCCCACCCATTACTGTCATGGTGGTCTTGGTTGTTCACGTACTACAGTTGTACCTAAGTGCTATATGATTCTACATAATACTAAACTGAAACCATTTGCCATCATATCAGATTAGTAGTCCGATTTTGTATTTCTAGATATAAATATTCCAAGTTTGGAATATACTTTCTAATATTAGGAAACCATTCAAAAACCCAAATAACTAGATGGCACAATATAATTTTGTTCATAGAACATATACTACTCCTAAAAAGATTTTTTAGTGGGCTTGCCCTTCACACTTACTGTATGCTTTATTAAAATAAAACTATTGGAAATTTAATCCATATTTTCTACGTATGCCCTCAAATAAATTCTTTCTGAAAGTAGATTGCTAAACCTCTGGCCACTTTAATGGAAATAAATATAACTCCATCTTAGCAGTTGTGATCATTATTAGATTTTTCTTCTATACAGCTGTGTAGCTCTCAAAAAAAACAAAAATAGCTACAATTGAGGGTAAGTCACGCTTGATGTCAAAATGAAAATAGTATGATCTTTTCTATGCTGTACTGATTTAGATTGTTTATAAATTTATTGCAAATGAAACAATCAGCTTTAAGGATTACTGATTCCACTCAGGGGATAATTACTTTCTGGTGTTGGGCATGTTCTCAGTGAGAGAAATTTAATAACTCGGGTGTGATTAATATAGCCCTAATAGTTAAGAACACTTGCCCCTTTTACTATTGTCCACAACCACTTGTCTTTCTGTCTGTGTCTGTTTTTTTTTGTGCTTGAAATATCTTTTGAATTGTTGAACCAATTACACTTTCTGTTTTTGCATTGGATTTTTTTCTAACCTTCTTACTAATCTTTATAAGGGGTGCCAATAATAGTGGAGGGCACTATATATATATATTTATGTATATATATGACAGTGTCTTGCATTGTGCATTGCTATTTACTTTTCTACCATTTTGCATCCAGCTCTCAGGAAAGTTTTCCAATTTGTAAACAGTCTTTTTATATAAAATGAAGTCTGAGCAGCAAAACAAACTTCCTGAAACACACCAAAATGAAAGCAAGCCTGCAGCATTGCCTGCCTTGATGAGTTATTAAAGTTAAAGAATAAAAATACATCAATGCCTACCTAAGGCCATTTTGGATCTTTCAGAGTCATTTAATTCATGTATTTACAAGGAAATGCTAAATCTTGAATTAATGAGACATTAACAAGTTTATTCCAAATGTGGAGAAAGGAAGTCCTTTCAGCCACCTTCTGAACTGCACATCACAGATGCAGAGAAATTCAGTCTATACCAGAACAATTTGAAACAAGGCAGAAACCAACACTGGATGCAGTACACATTTATAATAGAACACACTTACTCACACTGGCCTAGTTAAAAGCTACTAGTTAACTCAGGATGCATGTTTTTGCATACCTGGAGGAAAAAACTACGCAGATTTGGCAAGAATGTGTTAAGTTACAGAAGTAGTATCCAGGCTGGGATTCAAATCCAAGGGCCTCATGTATAAACGGTGCGTACGCACAGAAACGTTGCGTAAGAACTTTTCCACGTTCAAATCGCGATGTATAAAACCTACACTTGGCGAAATCCACGCACTTTTCCACGGTACCTCATACCTTGTCGACGCAAGTTCTCCGCTCGGTTTTGCAGACTGGCGGCACCCAGCGTCAAAGCAGTGCTACTGTTCCTGTGCGGTTACAGTTTATTTTCCTGACGCGGCTTTATAAATACACCAAAACTAACCGCATATTGTTTATTAGTGTAATGCATCTGATTGTAATTAACTTGTAACAATATAATGGTAGAGGGAACAGCCATAGTATTCCAAATACCATAACTGCTTAAGCGTTGTTATTCTCACTTCTTCTTCTTCTTTCAGCTCCTCTTGTTAGCAGTTGCCACAGCGGATCATCTTTTTCAATATTTCTCTCACTGCACCACTCAGAGTATTTATATCACTGTATCTGAGTGTGAATCACAGCAGCAGCTGATCGGAAAGGGAATTATCGGTATACAGCTTCAAGGATACGCTGTCTCAGCCACTGCAAAATATTTTAAAGCCTTTCCTGTACGGACCTCGCGGTTCAGAAACAGAAACGATATCATTTATAAGGTGAAATTCAGCAAAATATGTTTATTAAATTATACAGATAAAACTTTAACTTCATTTAAATAATCTATATTCTTCATTGGGAGTGTCGTATGATAGAATAATTAAACATGTACTACGAAGATATTTCAATGTTCTTTAAACGTTTTGAAGAATCGGCGCTAAGCTTACAGATGGCTTAACGCCTATTACAGAGCTGATTGTATGGCGATCGGTTACTTGGGGAAAGAAAAGCACTGACTGCAGTGACGGCTACGCCAATATATATTGAATATAAAACAGAAAGAGAAAATAACAACACAGCTAAAAACACAGCGACAAATTTCGGCAAAAGTTAAATGCTTGTGTCATGAGCACGAGGCGGCTATGCAGTGTCCACAACGGACGAGCCATCCACTGTGCATAAGCTACCTTACTAACGGGCGGGCGAAGGAGCCACCGATTCTTCCTCTGCCCAGTGCCACCACAAGCCTAGAGCCGCCTCTGATTGTACTGCTGCAATAAATTATTTCATCGAAGTGAGACACATGTTTAATAACGTGCTTTAACTACTACCATCATGAAAATGATATCACGTATACATCTCAGTATTTTAGTTATTCAGAGAGCTGTAATATCACGAATGTAATGGATTCTGTGTCCAGTTGGAGGAAGAGAGCCGGTTTAAGAAGCAAGTAGTGATTCACACACATAGAGCACAAAGAAGATCAAATACAAAACAAAGCATTTAACGTGCTACTTTAATTACGATGTGATTTGAGAAACTGGTTAATTAAACGATTTTAAGATGAAGTTTATGATGTTCTACTCTAATGACAAAATAAACTACGTGATTAAAGTGGAAATGTCGAGATTGAAGTTGACATTTCGTGCTTTTTCCTCACTGTGTGCCTTTTTTCTCTGTACCCTAATAAGCTTTCATATGACACTCAGACAGTGGGCTTACCACTCGGCTTTTCACGGCGACTTTGATATGTGACTTCTTTTTTATTTCCGGCACTGTGCGATTTGTGAATGTGAGCTTTCAAGTTTCTCCAACACGCTATGTCACTCGATCAACTTCCTTTTGTTGATTATACCACGGTTTATTTGAACAAATAGTATGTTTTTCATTTGCCTCCACTTGGTATTCGCTGAAATTCTTATATTTTCCCCCGTGCTTTTCCCGTTGTCTTTTCACAGAAGGCTGCGCTTAAGGGCGATTTATATTGATTTGCATATTCAAATAGGCGTAATTCTGGGAGGATTTGGGGCGTTACATAATGCGCGTGCACGAGTGTTAGTTTTCACGCTGATCGGGATTTATGTAGCGGAAGAACGTGGAAGTTGGAGTACGCACAGATTCCTGCATCTGGATTTTTCTGTGCGTAAACACATTTCGGCTTTTGTGCTTATGCCATGTTATAGTGCGAGTTCTACGCACGGCGTTATACATGAGGCCCCAGGACTCTAAAGTTGTGAGTATATGAAGCTAAGCACAGCACAAAAGACAAATTATTAATGATTAGTTTATTATAGAACTATAATGGCAAAGGGAATGAATATAGACCAAGTAGACAGCAAGGAGAATGAGCAAGACTTTTAACAAAAAGAAAGCATATGCAGTGGAATGTTTGAAGGCTACAATCCAGATCTGAGCAAAAGCTAAATCTCATCTGGCTCTAGGCAATAGCTAAAGACATTCGGATCCTGCTTGTCACACAATCTTTAATAAGCATCTTCAATGAATTAACGGGAAACTGGTTAAGGGATTGGGTTAAATCTGCTTTAAAACAAGGGAATGAACAGAAACCCCATCAGGTTATCTGAAAACACTAGTAATGCACAGGGGTTAGGTTACAGATTTAAGCAATAGCAGTTTTTGAGTATATTAAAAACTGATACTGGCTAAGAGAAAAAAACACAGTGTAACCTGATGTGAGAAAGTATATTAAGGCTTTATAATAACCAAAACTGTTTGATAATGAAGACATGACTGAGACCAAACTTAGGCCTGATTAAAGTGAAGTACAAGGAAATGATGTATTTTGAAAAACAATGGTATACCATTTCACCTTTCACATGGGGAATGATTATTTAGAAAATAAATTAGCACAAAAAGCAAAATAGAACAAATACAAATTTTGAAGCAAAATGACAGCTTTTGAACATATCCATTTTCTAGCCCATTACCCCAGTTCAAGGTCACGGGATCATAGAAAATAAAACAGAAGTGCACATGTATTATGCTTTTGAAAACTTTTCAATATAATACAATTTAAACAACACATACAAAGCTGCATTTTATGGTGTTATTATACAGGTAGGTTAACTGTAATGCAGGCTTTTCTATACTTGCCACTTTCACTTAAAAAGATATAATTTGAATCACTGATAAAGATTCAGGTAAAATGTAATACTTTCATCAAAATTCAGAATCTGCACTCTAATAATAAAAATAACAAGTTTTCCAGTACTTTAGGAAACACTTAAAATAAGCAGTGCACTTACTGAAGTGGTGTACAAAAAAAGATTTCAATAGAGAAGCACCATAAAATAACTCCATTAACAAAAATAATCTTTAGGTTTATGTTTTAGTCTATTGTTGTTTAAATGCATTAAGTTGTCAAAAATAAAGGTTGAATTCAGAAAAAATACAGTAGCAAATTTAAGTAGGTATACTCTATATTTATATGCAAGTATCCCCGCATACTATCATACAAACAGATTTATAACACTGCAAATTATTGTTTTTAAGACATTTGGTATTCTAAGAGAGAAAGCAGGTTATTCTGCTATCATTTGCTCCCTGACTTCTGAAGGCAGAGTTTCAAACAAAATGTCTTCCACAATGAGGCCACTTTTCTTCAAGACTCTACAGCAGCCCAGCTCAGCCGGTAGTGACTCAAAGTGGTTCCCTTTGAGGTCCAAGTGCGTCAGTAAAGTAAGGTAAGCAATCTTTGGAGACAACACTGATAGTGTGTTCTTCCCTAACTTTAAAGTCTTCAGTTTTTTGCAAAAGTAAAGTTCATCTGGCAAACTTTCTACTTTGTTGCATATGACTGAAAAGTACTGCAGACTCTGAAGGACGCCAATTTCGGGAGGGATAAATCGTATATCATTGTAGGACAAGTCCAGATATCTAAGTTTGTTGCACAAAAAAAGGTGAGAGGGCAGCACCTCAATTTTATTGTGGCTGAAATAAAGCCTTTCTAGGCCCACCAGTTTCTTAATATGCTCAGGAATATAGGTGATACTGTTGTACCACAACTTTAAGCATGTGAGCTTGCGCAAATGCTGAAAGCTAACAATCTCTTCAATTGATTTGATATTGTTTTCTTTTAGATCCAACTCTTGGAGATTTATAAGGCTGAATATGGCATGTGGTATTCGTTCCAAATCACAATGAACTAGCTCTAAATCAGTCAGGTTTGCAATTTTCTTCAGATTGTTTAGCATCACAAGTTTTGTGCCATCATTGTGGATGTAAAGTTTTTGAAGGTGGCTGGCAACATCCACAATCGACTGGGGGATTTTGGTGAAATTGCTTTTCAAGTAAAGGGTTTTGAGGCTTTTGAGCTCACGCAGAGAATCGAGGGTAATGTTCTTTGAGGCATCAGGGCTTAAAGAGCCAATAAGGTTAAGTTCTTCTAAATTTCTTAGTGTATATAGCCATGGTGGAAGCTCCCTGCTGTCATCAAACTTGACTCTCAAGACCTTCAGATTTTCTTTTAAAAATGAAGCAGCAGCAGAGTGAATTTTTAAAGAGCATTGGTATAAGGAAAGCTCTTGAAGGTTTTCAAGTTGTGCAATGGCGGCTGGTATAGTAACATTGTTAATAATTTCCAGACGCAGTGACTGCAGCTCTGTAATTTCAAAAATTGTGTCTGGAAGGCCTGAAAGCATAAAAAACTGTAGTTCCAATCTATTGCTTGAATTTGCCTGCAGCCTCTGACGCAGTTTATCAGCAGTCCATTCGTTGTTCAAATTCAGCTGCTTCAGCTTATTTTCACTAACTTCAGACAGAAAAACAGCAAATCTTTTGGAGTAGAGAGGATCATACTGGTCAATCATGTGAAGCATGAAGGCAAAGTCATTTTTGACATCAGGGATGTCATCAATCCCTGTCTCCTGCCGTACATATTCAAAAGAGTACTCTTTGAGAGAACGATAAAACAGCCAATATAGGGTGTAAAGGCACGTGAGCCCATAAACACTAACAAAGCACAGGTAGCAAAAAGACAGTTTGGAAAACAAGTGGGCCATTGTATGATTGCAAGAGAAATTCTTGTATCCAGTCATATCCTGAATGTCCACGTTGCAGCTAACAGTAAACTGAACTTTTGAAACAAGAGCGCTGTTATAAACTATAATAATTAGGAACTTTAAAACCTTTAAGACAGTCTGCCGGACATACATACTATACAGTAAATCTCCTTCCTCCACATGAAGCCTAAATTTTTTTACTTTTTCAAAGAGTGCTTTGGCTTGCTCTCCTTCCTTTTTGTCTAAGGCTCCAGCTGAAGGTTTGTCAACCACAAGCTTGTCTGGTATGGACTTCAGAGACTGTGTTTTCACAAGGTTGCCCTCAATCACTGACAAGTTTAAGGAAGACTTGTTGAGGTTGTTCTTTTTATTGTCCTTCTCTTCAGGGTTTTCTCCAGACACCTCAGACAGAGCTCGAGTGGTCCAAGGTGAGTCAAAACATTTTCCCAAAATGGATATGAAATGTTCGATTTTAGAGCTAGACCCAGGAAACTTGAACCAAAAATTACTGCAAAGCATGAACACCAGAGTGTGTATAAGCACCAGATATGGAAAATATTTGGCATACCAGTGTAGAGCCCGTTCATAGCACATTTGGTTTATGAAGCTGTATTGCTGGAGGTCAAGATTGGTTTTCAGTCCTTTCATTTCATTGGCAGGAGGAGGATGGATAGATGCTGACAGATGTGAATCTGAAACAGGATCACTGGTCGCATTTGGCATAGAAATTCTCTTTGGAAGGCAGATTATTTTATCCTGCATTACCTACAGGAGCAAAAAAACAAGGATTCATTACACATCTTCTCTGTAAAAATGTCAGTACTATAATTATTTATAATGCATTTTTAATTACAGTAGCTAACTTTTAGATCAACTGGTAATCATTTTTAAAAGTTAAGAAAAATACATATACATGTAGCAAATGTAACTTTAACTTGAATTTACTTCTTGTGAGTAAACAGGAAGAGCACTCAGTTGTCTAAAAGTGTCATGAACATTAGACTGTACATTTTACGACAATCTATCGCATATTAATCAAGAACTGATTATTAACTGATCTTATGAGTAATACATGCGATGATCTAATTACAAAAAGGCAAAGACTTGCATAAAAATTGGGATTTACAGTATACTATAAAAAGAAAACTAAGTAATTTGATTGTAAGGTAAACTGATTCTTTGACTTGGAGAGTAGAGAAATGAAGCATGTTGCATTAAAAACTGTCATAGGGTCACAAGAGTTAGTGTGGCTGCCTCCTGGCCAAGACATCATCAGTGGCGAATGTTCATATTATCTCTGCTATTTGCATTGGCTTTTCTAGGGGTACTCCTCCCACATTTCAAAAACATGAATGTTGAGTCAACTGGACATAATAAATGGACATTGTACTGCATATATGTGTGAGTGTGCTCTGAGATGAAATGGCCTCCCATCCAGGGTTGCTTAATGTCTTGTGTCCTATCTGAATGTGAGAGGTTCCAGCTCCCTGTGATCTAAAGTTGAACTAACTGGCTTCAGAATATGAATGAATGATGGAATTAAAGATGAATGAATAAAGTGCAAAGTAAAAAAGTAAAAGGTCAACGTAACCAAAAACACACAATAAAGATTTTCTGTGGCCATAATAACCTCCCCTTTCCAGCAATTTGTGTGACTATTATTATGGGTAAAATGGGTCAGTTCTTTAACACAATTTCACTAACAGAGATTTCATTAATTTTCTTTGTGATTATACTAAGAACCAAATTTTAATCAAATTTCTTATTCTAAACCTTGTGGGCTGAAACTTAGTTACAATACTATGGAAATTCATTTTGTCCTTCCCGTTGACTGAAGTTGAATTTATCGAGGAAAACAATGGGGTATTATGTTATGTTAGCTGTAAATGCACAGGCGTTGAAGACAGCAGTTGAGAATTTCCCATCATGTTAGAACAATAAATAGAGTCGAGTCACCATCACTCCACATCTCTAAATAAAGCTTATTAAATTACATTAATAAGCAGAATTTCATAGATGACCATTTCATTCATCGAATTTACAATCTACAGTGAGTGATGTAAAATTTATGCACAATAAAGAATGTAGGACAACCACACTACTAAGCATACGTAGCTTAAAGTGAATATTTTACTTTTTATAGTATTTTAGAAAACAATGCCTTCTAAGCTAATTTATACAAAATCATAACTCACTCTTACAGTATTATTCTTTTATCTGTCTACTTTCTAAACCAATTTATCTAGCCAGGTTTCAATCCAATCCATCCATGCATCTATCCACAGATTTTCTGAACAGGGTTTATCTATTACAGGGTTTTGCAGAGCAGGAGCCTGTCTGGCCAGTATCAGGTGCAAGGGCAGAAACAAACCTTTCATGGGACAACAGCCAATCACAGGGCACGCTTATAGTACATGTACTGAGTTAATTCAGATTTGCCAGTCAACCTGCAGGAATTAGCGATGTAGGTGCGAGGAAACGAGAATAAATGAAGACAAACCACGCATATCTGCACATTAAATGAGCTGGCAAGGAATCAAACCTGGGTCCCTAAAGTTCTAAAAACAACCTAATAAACTAACCTCAAAGCTCATCAGAATTTTGCTAATAAGCGTTTCAGTGGCCAAAAAAGCATAATAGAAAAAAATTGTGCATCCATAATAACCAAAACAAAGCCTTTTTGGACAAAACGTAATAATTAAGGCACAGCTCCCCCTGCCATTTGATGAGCATTGTACAGTACATACATATTCACTGTCATCTACACCACTCCAAATTAGAGCAGTCACTCAACCTAACACTTTTGTCTTTGTGAAGTGGTTAGAAAACAGGAGAATCACACAGACCTGGGGAGAATATACAAACTCCACACAGATAATAATGAGCAAGTACACACACCCACTCTCCTAGAGGTTAAGGGGAGCACTGCATACTACTGTTCCACCCAAGACCTGTATGGTTCCAAATATAAAATGCTCCTCATAATACTACCTGCACTGTGAGTCAGGAAAAAGGAGGAGGAGAATGTTCTATTGCAATGAACAAGGGTACACTGGAGCAGCTGTTTAATAACAAGGTGAATGTTCATGAGTTACATTAAGCCCAGTAAGAGTCTACAGTAAAACTTGAAAATTGCACTCCAAAAGTATTCTTCCAAGACCATTAGCATTCCAGAGCACCTAAAGAGAAGAGTGTCCTGATATCACTTCTAAACATTGGGCAAAAGTGGGCCAAAACATTAATGTGATATGCAAGTCAGAATATTTAAACTTATATTTACTGTGTCAAACACAATTCTGGTGAGTATCTTACATGGTCTTACTTGGGTGAAAAAAAGGTTAAGACTGTGGGTAATGCATAGTTTGTAACTCACTTTCCATTCATGTGCCTAGAGAGGAGGAGAACACTTCTAAAAAGACACAAAATACTTTACATCCTGCCTGTAAAGATCCACTTCTTCCCGATCACCACAGTCACAGTAAAAAGTAGGTATTCAGAGTAACGCAGCAGCTGAGAACAGCAGTACTGCCTTAAGAAAACCAAATCTAGGCTAAGAACCCCTTTTTCGCATAGAGACAATATTTTTTCTTTTTAGTATTTCTTTTGTCTTGTCAAATGGCAATTTAAATGGGCCTTACTGGTTGGGGCTCCAACCCTCTTTAAGGACTATTTGTTGGATTATCTTGAACACTGGAGATAGTAGTATTTTAAAAGAGAGATGGCAAGGAGATTAATGTGAGACAAGATTTGTGCCAATTTCGTTAACAGGAAGTCAAAACAATCTTTTACTCAGAACCAAAACTAAGCCTAGGAACAAAATTTAGAGAGAATGAAGCAAAAGTCAAAGGGGTCTTTTCTCAGTACAAAAAACAAGATAAAAAAATTCAGAGTCAAAAAACAAGGGCAAGGGTTCTTTAACTGGGAAATAATCAAAATGTTAAGTGTTGGGAACAATACAATTCAAGTCTTAATCTGTGAAATATGGATGGTCATTTGAGCTGACCTTTAAACCACTGACATAATGAGATCTGGGTCACGACCTCTGTGAACACACTTCCAGCATTATAACACTATGATCCACAAAATGACAGTGCCTGAGAGAAAAACAAACATTTTTGTGGAAAATACATAAATATTTTTTAAACTTTGTTAATGTGCATGAAACACAAAAAACAAACCTCAGATTTGGAATCTATGCATGTAAAAACCCTATAATCAATATTCAATTAGCCAGAAACTCCACCAGAACTTATATAACACAGTTCTAAGAAATCAGTTATCATAACACTTGTTTTATTTTTACAACTGGCACATAACTATTTGAATTTTGAGTCAAAACATTAGCTGGACAAGAATGAGCATCTCTCTCTATTCTCTTTCTAACCCCAATTTTTCAAGCAAAGGGTTGTAGGAAATCAGATTCAGTCATGCATGTGAACACTTAATCTTTATTCATCAATATTTTATAAACTAGCAGGTCTGAATATTTTTGCAAAGCACTGCACATGATGGAAACAAATAATTAAAGCAAATAAATAAATAAAATTGTCAAGAGATAAAGAATAAAGTTTAAAATAATACAGGTTGGTCAGTTTCACAGTATAATTGAATAAATCGAAAATATTCCATCCATCCATTTTCTAACCCGCTGAATCCGAATACAGGGTCACGGGGGTCTGCTGGAGCCAATCCCAGCCAACACAGGGCACAAGGCAGGAACCAATCCTGGGCAGGGTGCTAACCCACCCAAACATCGAAAATATTCTAAAACCTTAAACTAAGTGCTGAAAAAATGTTAACTGATTCAATGGGTAAAATGCACAGAAAACTCACTCATGGTTTCCAGCTGCCCCCTCATGAGCTCCTAACATGTTTAAGTAACTCTGAAAAACGTATGCAGTACATGAAGGAAGTATTTGCTTATATACACCATGAGTGTTAATTGAACAACAGTAACATCATTACAGTATTATTTGGCAAAAACTGTAGAAGACACAAACAATTAAAACAATCTGACAATCCAAACAATTCATATGATTTGATTCAAAGTAAGAAGATTCTAAAACAATTTCTTTATTGTGAGTATACAAGATTAGTAGCTCAGCCTTTATTAAAAATGAAGTTCAAATGTTGCAGTGTATCTTCTAAAGTAACTTGATTTTCTATGCTGTCGTATGCAGGGCCAGTAACATTACCTCCAGAAAGGCACACTGAATCAACAAGCTAATTAAAAGGGCAGGTTCACGCTGCAGGTTGTAAAGAAGGACAGAATAAAAAAAAAAACTGAGTGTCATTATGAACAATGCTGCACATCCTCTCTCAGACAACAAATTATTCAGAAGTGTGTCAAGAAACGCGACTGTGGGCTCCTTTATACCAAAAGCAACATGTCTGCCAAATCAGAAGTTTGCTTTCATTGTGTATATATATATATATGTATGTATGTATGTATTGTGGATGACCAAGGTGCGTACAGCTGCTCCAACCCAACACAGACAGGCAGACACAAGTTCTAGTCCAACACAGTGGGGAGCGTTTTCTCTCTTGCCACAGCACAGTATTTAAGCACAATTCACAGTCTTTACTCTTCTCTTCCTCTCATCCTTGTTCTGTCCTTCTGGCTCTAAATCTCTCTAGGGCAAGTTTTCGTTCATCTCCTCCCAACTCCGGCTCACCAAATGGAGCAAGACGGCTCCTTTTATTCAAGACCTAGGAGTGTTCCAGATGGCTCACCAGTATTACCTGGAATCAGTTCCAGGTGTGGTAGAAGTTCAGTATAAACCTCTGCAGCTCCTTCTGGTGGCTCCCACGGAACCCAAAAGGGCTGTACCAAACTCCAGCTCCCAGTGTGGCCTGTGGGAGTCCATGTTGCCACAGCTGCCCAGGAGGGCTGCCTTCTAGCGTCCCTGGGGAGGTATTGCCCCAGCAATTCTCTCTTTCCCGGTCCTTCCATTCCGTTGGCATTCCGGCTGCATATGATGATCTTTGCCCCTCAGCTATTCCAGCACCTTCCTGCTGGGTGTCTGAGCTGCACTATTTCACAGCATGAAAAAATAAATGGACTTCTGATGACAGACTTGCTTGATGACACACAAGGAATGCACTCAAAAGCTTAGGATTAAATGACCCAAATAAGTGAATCAAAGACTCTTCAGATACAAACTTTGCCCTAAATGTAATTAACTTTTAGGAATATGAAATAGTGATAAAGACAGTGAATTCAATAACACCCAAGGTAAAATCAGAATCTACAGGGCACAATGTTACAAAAGATGAGCCATAACCACTCCATATACAGCCAGGAACACTCTAGTAATAACAGAAAGTGATGACGAATGAAACAAACCTAAACTATTTCTTATGACTAAACGCCATCCTTCAAAAGTCACAAATCTGAGATCTGGTTCATGTGACAAAGGAAACCAAATGAAAAGGTCTCAGAGTGTGCTAACTTTTATTTTGATTTTGTATTTGGAAAGCAACTGCAGAAATGAACATGCTGAAGTCAGTGTGCTGAGTGGTAAGTAAAGCAAATACCTTAAAGAGCTTACCAGAAGTGTGAAGTCTGAGAAATGAAAGGAAAAACACAATTTTTAACTACGTACAGTAATATCGTCTTTTTTTTTGCTAATTCTATGAGCTAATATGAATAAAATCCTGGCACGGTGGTTTATGCAGATGATGTGTTCTGGGTTAAAATAATGACTCTGTGTTTTCTTCATATTCATGGAGGACTTCACCCATATTCTAAAGATGAACAAATTATTATAATTAATGTAACCAAATATACTTTGTGTGCCTGTGTTTATGTGACTTGCAGAGGACTGGTTTAGGGCTTGCTATTTGTTTGTTGACAATACAGGGATAGAGTATCTCCTGTTACTGTATATTGGAATAAGTGGATAGAGAAACCGAATAAATGAATAATTAACATTTTTTATGAACAGGTTTAATTTCTTATATCACATCTGTTTTACTATTCAATACAATAAAACAAGAAAGTTGCCTAATATTGATAAAAACCCACAGCTAATTATTATGTAAAAAAAAAAAAGTATGTGGCAGATATAGTGTTCTATAAGCAAGTGAGTGGAGACTGAATATGCACAGAAGATAATTAAGTAATTATGATGAAGGGGATAATAACTGAACTCTGGCTCTAAAGCAAGGAGGCAGTTTTGCCAAGTTACTACACAAAACACACTAAAAAGTGCACAAGCCAAGCTTTTTTATTTTATGTTGTCAGCCCAATGTTGGTTACTCTTTGGAGAATGTGAATAGAATAGAATTTGTGGGATCGAGATCATGAAATTAAACACCCACAGAGCCAGAATCTGGGAAAGTTGCAGTCCTCTAGTATCTGGTGTAGGATAGTAAGCGAAACCAAAGAGTCCATTCCATCGTATTTTATCTTAAACCAGGTAAAGGTGTAGTCTGCTAATATATGGTTGCTATAGAGCAGTAATTTCACTGAATGTGGATTCACTATAAATCATAATTGTTTAATACTGCAAATGTTGACCACAGACTTTGGACATACTGTAACCCCACACATGGTTAAAATTATTGCCTACGGCCAAGGAAAAATGGAGAGTGAGAGGATGATATGATCAACCGTGTGGTCAGAGAGTGGAAAGAAAAAGAAAGAGAGAGAGAGAGAGAGAGAGAGAGACTGTGAATTGAGTAGGTAAATAAGACAGCTCCATACTCAAGGTACTTATTAAGACCTAGGCAGGGAGCACATGAATTCATATTTTTTCTGGAGCCTCCAATGCATATATTTTTAAGAAAGTCATTACTTTTGAATTTTGTTTTCAACACCTTGTGCAGCTCCTTTTTGTTGAAGCATCATAGTAAATTAAATGAGGGGTGTATTCTTTATTAGACTTTTTCATGTACGATTTGCATGTTAATTATTTGTAACCTCGTGTATCCTTTACATTTGATGTTGTGGAGTGTACGGGGCACTCTGAAGTCATCTTTGAACCCAAAGAAGATGAAAAGTATAAACATAAGATGGGTTTTATTATATGGTTGGTTACACACGGCAAACAGAACATTAAGCACAAGAAAAGGGAAAATAATAAAGATCTATACACTATGTGTTTCCTGACTGACACATTGGGTGACTGGTCCTCTTCTCCACACATTTTCTGCATAATTCTCCATGCTCATTTTTGTTTAAATGTCATACTAGACATCTTCTACAACACTGCCCTTTCTTCTTCCTGCCAGTTGAACCCTTGCCAAATACTCACCTCCCAACTCAAGGCTTAATGGTCTTTTAACCATGAGTCTCTTTTAATCCCAGTCCAAAACCTCTTCAGGGGTCATTTCCAATCACATCAGTCTCATATTTGGACCAGAGGCAAGTCTGTCTTAAGGCCACGTACACAAAACATAGCTCACTTGGTGATACCTGTCGGCCCTGGAACTCCAAAGGAACCTGTCCATAGTATACCAGAACTCAATGTAGAATGTATGGCTTCCTGCTGCCCCCAAGTGGGCTGACCCTCATACCATACAAAAATACAAATTTTTGTTTTATTTTAGTTCAACTCAAAATTCAATATTTTTATTTTACAGCTAATGTACATATTATGTATTAAAAAAATTCTACAAATGCAAGAAATTTTTACAAATTAAGCTGAAATGTAATTTAAATGTAGTTTATTTTGTTTTGCTAGTACAAAAGCTGTCTCTTTTAGTCATTCCTTAAAAGATGTTCAGAAATTTACATGACTGGGTAGTAAAGAAGTGTTCCCTGTTGTATTAGTTAAATGCAATCACTTTTACTTTTAACTGCAAGACTGGAAACAGTCTGGTGGATAAATTTTGTCACTGTTTAAATTTCCAAGATAATGAACATAAACATTAAAATAAAAATTCTAAATAAACTTTTTAAGAAGCTTATTACATTGATGGTTACACTGCTTTAACAAATACAGCAAAAAATATATCAGCAGAGTAGAATTAAATATTTCTCTTTAATAAAAGTATAATCTTCAATTTTTCAAACCAAGCCTACTCCTTAATCTTTATTTTGTACTTGACCTACTAATGTGTGTAAATGTTCAGTAATAAACCAGTTAAAGCAAAAACAACAAATGAAACACATATCTGAACTGTTTCCCACAATATAACTAATTTCAAGTGAACCTTCAAAAGTGAAAAGATTGAGTCCCTGTTTCATACAAAATAGCATCTCAAGTAGCCAAAGTCAGGATGTCAATCTGTTTGTGATTCCTATTTCCAGATTGTAGTGTGATTTGAGACCTTTCAACCTGAGACTAACCTTTGATGTCTATTGGACATACAGTATAGGATTCATCATCTGTTCTGTTTATAAATGTAAAGAATGAGTTTCTACCAAATGTTTCTTCATAGCGGTTATTACCTTACACTATTATACTATAGTTTTTGAAAACTACTTAAATATATTATATGAATCTTATGAGAAATTACATAACACTTCTCTTCAAGTAATAAAACAAAGCACTCTCAATTGCTGAATTTATCTTAAAATTAAAATAATTAGTGTTCCAGCAGACCCCCGTGACCCTGTGTTTGGATTCAACGGGTTAGAAAATGGATGGATAGATAGTGTGCTTTAAATTGTCCGTGGCTTTCTATATTCTTAGACATTATGTCTGAAATAATGATACCTCTGACATACACCAGCAGGTTGCAGAACCCTAAATGTGGTGCTTGTTGCAAATATGCAAATAGAAAAGGGTATTAAGAGGGATCTGTACAATTAAATTGTGCACACAGACACGAGACAACATACTTAATTACACACATGCAGGTTGATTGCTTACAGATATAACCGTGTAATTTAAATGTTAATACATTAAAAATGTTATGGTAGCATGATCTATAGCAAAACATTGTGTACAATAGGAACAATGTAAATTTTACCCCATTATATATATATTATATATATTTTTAGGTAAGGTTAAGATGCACTACCTTCTTCCACTTTTTTTCTGATATCAACCGGTATATTAAATATGGCTGAGCTGATCGAGTGTATTCGATTTGGTAATATCAGATGTGTAACGAATGTTGCTAAAAAATTAGTCATTCTTTAAGCATTAATGAAATATTTTTTATTATATAATTAAATCTTTGTACTTGATTCAATAATGTATTAGCTATTTATATTTCTGCTGCACAATATTTTTAATTTGGACTGAATATATTTACGCTTCATTTTACTTGGTCTGTTTAAAACTATATTTCTTCCATTATACAGACATGAGATGCCACAACCTTTTACCTAAGCACTGTGGGCAAAGGCAGTAAGCAGCCTTGAATGACATGCAAGACTCACAATGAGATACACTTACATACACATTTACAGTATATCAAACTAGTTCTATAAGAAGTAATAATGATAAAAAACATTTTAATGCTTATTATCAATAAATATGAGTTAGAAAATGTACTAATAACTGGCACACTGAAAAACACAGCATTAAACTGTTCATCACAATGTTTTTCCAAAACAAATATCAAAATATTTGAAACATTTATACTAATACATTTTTATGCAGATATTTTAAATACTTAAATATCTTATATAAGAATTGTTATCAAAAACATACTGAACCTATTTTTATAATGGATGGTTTTAATAATTTAAAGTTTAGGATATTACACAATACAGAGAAAGGGAATGGCTGTAACATGTCTATGCTAATGCTACTATTAATAAACAGATAACCTAATAATGCCAAATGGATTTTCCATCAGCAAAAATGTTTTACAGGTCAGAATACCAATTTAACACCTGATTTCTTGATATTGCCAAGTAATGAGATCCACTGGTTTCAAATTTGCTAACATACAGACAGCAGCCCAATTTAAAGTATTTTCATTGGGTAACAGAAAAGTAAACTCTCAGCTACCATAAGATCTTTATTTGATTGGTGTTAAGGATAATATTTATTTCTAGGGTGAATGTAAATAAATTCATTTTCTGGTTCTTATAAATCTATAAATTTTGATCTCTTTCACCTTAGGAGGAAGAAAAACATATTAAGAACAGCAGTTTATTTGCCGAAAATACTCTAGAGGGGGCTAAGTGCACTTAGTTTATAACCGAGGAAACTTGATTTACAGAATATCACTTTTTATTTTGTTAATACTGTTTAGAACCTGATCGTTGGAACAACAATTTTAAAACATTTGTTCTACAATAACTATTTTAAAAAAGGTATATAGTTTTACTATAGTACCCTAATACCAATAATCAGAATCCATAGAATTCAGTATACATTTTCTTTAATGCATGTGACTGCCCATTATTTCTTCATTAATGAGAAGGTTGTTTCAATATATTTACAAATGGGTATGTGCCAAGTACACTCTAGCAGTCCATTCCAAAGACCAGCAGGTATCACGGTAACTCAAGCCACTTTGCTTCACTTCCTGACTTATGCAAGGCAAGATTTAGTTAACATCTAGTCTCCATTGTATTTGTTTTGCACATTTAATGACCAGCACTTTTTGGTTTAAAGAAAACAAATGATTTCATAGTTTAAAATAGGGATGCTGTCTCAAAACTCTAGATTATGAATCACAGCCTGGTCAATGTCTATGTCAAATTTTAACATCCTCCCTCTTTCCTGTGTGGGGTTTTCTCCAGATACTCTTGTTTTAATTTCACATCCTGTGTGTGTGTTAGGCTAAATGGTGTTTCCAAACTGGCTCCATGTGAGTGCGTGCATGTGCATACTGTATACATGTGTATGGCTTGTAATGGAAGGGTGCTCCGTCTAGGCTGGATTTCTGCCATGCTGTGAAGATAGGCTCCAGACCCCAATGACACTGAATTTGACTAATTAGGTTAGAGAATATTATGCAATGTTTTGAATTTACATCTTGCACACTTCTTAAATACCACTCACTCCATCTCATAGTTGCAATTATTCTTATAAATCACTATTTAATCGCTATTTAAATGTATAATTTAAGTAGTGGGTATATTATTTGGAAGTGATAAACCTGTTAGTGACCACACTTGATATTCCTGTTTTGTTAAAAATAGACAACTGCTTTGTCCCACTTCCTGTGAGTCTGAAGGAGGATAATTTTAGTAAACCTGAACTTAGGCTGACCTGCACTTGTTAGGGGTACATTTTTGGACAGTAACCTTTAAAAAAAGAAATGAAAATGTTGATGCTAAATTTACTATTGATAATACAATGAGATTTTAGTATATTTTTGCAAGTAACCTTGAAAATAAAAAACAGCATTTTTAGCAAAAGAAAACATGTTTTGAAACTCACATAACCTAAATAATAAAAATATTAAAAAGCCAAACAAAATTAACAGCACTAAATATCAATACAAGCCTTTTTTTTAACAAACCATGAAATCAAATTCACAGCAAAACATGCTTTTGGAAGATTCTAAAAAAGACTGCTGATAGGCCAGTACTTGCCTTAAACATCTAAGGATTTTCCAAACAAAATAGTTAGCAACAGTTGATTTTACAGGTGGTGTTGTTTCAATTACATAAATGTCAAAAGTTTATACATAATACATTCTTGCAAGTCTGAAAATAAGATGCTGTTTATATGTAGCTGTGCTTGTACAGCAGCACCTTTCCATTACTTCAATATATATTCCAATTTGTACACATATCGTAATGTTTCTCTCCCTTAAAGCAATTTTAGCATCTTACTTCTTTATTTATGTTATTAGTATTATGACCATTTTTATTCACAAACTATAAAATCCTCCAGGACAGCCAGAGAAACTGCAATTACATAACAATCTTTAACTTTTTAATCAAAACCTCTGTTTTGTTGAACTAATTACTTAACTGCAGTTCTTGGTTTTCATATTTCTTTAAGTGCACTTAAACAGGCCTGAAACTATGTTTTAAAAAGTTGACACTTTGAAAGTTTATAAGCTCTTGAACATGCATATCAACAGCCTACCTGTTGATTTAATATTTAAAATGGATGACCAGTTCTTAACTAGGTGTCCTGCAGAGAAGCAGTAAGTTCCTTCAAAAATTAACTTTATGCACACAACACTGGATGCTCTATCTGTTTCTTAACCACAGTTTCAAATATCATGTGGAGAACTGGGGAAGGTCCTGCAGTAAACAAAGCTTCCTATGAAGTTTGTGAAAAACTTGCAAGTGTTAAACCATTTCTCTCTCCATTACAAAAAATGAATTTGATATCATATACTTTCCAGCTTGCATGAAAATTGGACAACCTAGCCTATTCACATCCAATTACTAATTATAAAAAAAAGAAAAAAAAGTTATTAAGCTAATACACATCTTTGATTTACAGTATGTGTCTTTCTTAAGTTTCGAAATGTAGCTCAGCACTAAAAGATTACACTGAGCTTAGAAATAAGTTAAATAAGTGCACCTGTTAATGCAAACCAAAAAAACTGTTTGGTGTTATCCTGGTTAACATTGCTGCTTCATGGCTTTGTGGATCTGGAAAGCAATTGAAGTCTAGTCTCTGATTGTATGGAGTTTGCACATTCTCACCATGCCTGTCCGTTTTTAATTTTGTACCTAGACATCATTTAACACTTGTAAGGATGACTGATGACTTAAAATTTTCTCTCAGTATATAAGTGTAGCTATGTGTATGTGTTGTAGCATGCAGTCAACTGATTAACCTATGTGAGGATTCCCCTTGGGGATTAATAAAGTATTTATCTATCTATCTATCTATCAATTTGTGCTTTTTGGATAAACATACACACACACATATATGTATATATATATCCTGTGGATTTAGAATCATTGACTGTAACTCTGGATGAGATTTATAAGAGGTCTGATTCACAAGCACTAATTTATTTTGTAGAAATTGTTAAACTTGCCCGTGACCAGGCAAAATGATTCTGGTGTTATTAAAGAAACTTTCACAGCAACGGGAGCCAAACTTGGCAGAAACTAGTACAAGGCAGGAACCAAATGTGAGCCAGAAAATAATTTCTTATAAACTATAAACTTTTTTACAGAAATTATTTCAATTTCATGTTGATTACCACATATTCTAGTAGCTTGCATGGTAGTGTACAATTTTATTTCTATTTTATTATGTAAAGTAAAGGATATGAAAGGAACTAGTCCTTGCAAGCAACTTTAAAAATATAAACAAACCTCTACTTTGCCAAATAGAGAACTTCATCCACCCAACATTTTTAGTCTATTGAAAATAAGCTTTGAATACATGATGCTTTCTATACAATCCATTAACTGAGGCATTTACCAACTAAAATTAAAATGTATATTATTTATTAAATGCACAATGACTATGAAAATTATGCCTATTAACAAAATTTTCACATTTTATTTAAATATGGTTGGAACAAAGCGTTATTGCTAGAAATGAAATATGCCAAATTTGGCTGTCAGTGGTCTAAAGGTTAAACAGGATGATAATGTTTTTTCTATTATTTTCCATGACTGACCTGCAGAGTACATCCAAAGACTCCAATCATGAGCATTGCCACAGACAGGTAGTCCGTAAAAACATCCCACCATGGCTTCAGCACTCTAAAAGCTGGCTGCTGCTCCGAGAATTGCCGGAATTCAGTCACAGGAATCATCGCCCTATGTAAACACAGAGTTAGTTAACAAACTAACAAATTTAATATCCCTGCAGATTTGGAAATCCCCAGAAGCATCCCTTCTCATACAATAAATAAGTAACAGTGCAGCCATTCAAAATTCTTGCAAAGTTAAGAACCAGCAAACTGGATTGTTCCATGAGAGGAACAAACAAGAAGAACACAAATGTGAATATCCCACCCATTTCCTGTTTACAGGAGCTCAGCAAAAAGTACAAGGTTAACAAACAGCTGAAGCCTAGCATGATTTTTCATCTTTGCTTAAATGTTAGTCTATACAGTACACTACAAACACACTGTCTGTTACAGGTCTATATCCTAGCATTAAATTTCCCTCAGGATCAATAAATTATCTATCTATCTAGGAAACGAGTCAACATTCACAGTAGGACAAATAATGCATAATAAATCCCTGAAGATCTCTATAACATGCAATTGTTTAATTCTTTTAGGTACATTACTGAGTGCTTACGAGCTAAACTGTTTTTATAATCACAGGTAAAACTGGACTAATTAACTACATATAATGTACTGTACACTTGGTAATGCAAAACCTTTTTTGGCTCAAAACAGATACTCAAATGTCTTACATTAATCTCTAATAAATTGTTTTTATTGATAAGTTTTATAGCACTTGACACCTTGCAAGTGATAACAAAATTCTCAAGTAACATCTATCCATCCACCCAGCTATATCCTAACTACAGGGTTACAGGGGTCTGCTGGAGCAAATCCCAGCCAACACAGGGCGCAAGGCAGGAAACAAACCCCGGGCTGGGCGCCAGCCCACTGCACGATGCACACACACACACACACTAGGGACAATTTAGAATCGCCAATGCACCTAACCTGCATGTCTTTGGACTGTGGGAGGAAACTGGAGTACCCGGAGGAAACCCACGCAGACACGGGGAGAACATGCAAACTCCATGCAGGGAGGACCTGGGAAGCAAACCCAGGCCTCCTAACTGCGAGGCAGCAGCGCTACCACTGCGCCACCGTGCCACCCACCTCAAGTAACATATTTGTTAAAATATCTTTTATGTTCTATCTGTCTTATTTTCATGGTGGCTTTGTTCTTCAATCTGTCTTCTTTAGTTTCTTTCCCCTTGAGCTTGTTTTATTTGGCCATTGCTTTCCCTTTTCACCTTAAAAACAGAACCAACGACAAAGCCCCAACGAGAACATGAACCATTGAAGATGGCTCTATTGGTTCCTGAGACACCCTTAAATGTACAGGTAGTTTATAAAAACGACTTTCTAAGCCAATGCCTCCAAGAAGCAAAATACTATATGTCACTGTGCAGAACAACTTTACTAGATAAATGAACTACTTTCACATATAGTATACACAGACATTACCCACACATACTGATTATCTAAACAACTAAATATCAGTCTATTTGGAAAACCTGCTTCATCCAAGTTTAGTGTAGCCTAAAATTATCAGAAATGCAGGAATTAACCTTGGACATTGCATAGTCCCATTAGGAACATGTATATGTTAACAATGGGCAGTTTAGTGCTGTCAATAAACATAACTCACAAATCATTAAAATGTGGGATGACAACTCGAGTATCTGGAGAAAAACCTATAAGCACTAATAATTCTGTCTGATGATAAAGTAGCATAGTGCTTAGCATGGATGTCTCACAGATCCTGGGATCACACTTAAAACTCCTTATTTGGTCCCTTTCTGTGTGGTGTGTCTAGGTAGAAATAGGTATTCTTCTGACATTCCAAACATGTACAGATAAAACTAATTGGTCACAAAGTGAGTAGTGTCTCTGGAAATGTGTAAATAACTGTATAAGCTCACAAAATGGATGAATATAGAGGTAAATCCCCTAATGTTTTTTGCTCATCAACTGACCAAAGTTCTAAAGAATATTTTTCTGTTTCTTTTCCAGTCCACCAGGAAGTGAATAACACATATATAATTCTAATTTGTGTTTTCCTGCAATAGGAATCACATCACTTGCACTTCTTCATTAATTTACACTTACTGTTCTACAAGGGGAAGAAGACAGATTGATTTGATTTATATGTATATGACTGCCATAGTTTGAACCTTGCACTACAATGAAAACATACTAGCACTACACAATTCAAAATACTACACAGTTAACAAATTTTTAGGGTCCTTAAATTTTCACAACCTAAAATCATGACTTAAGAGTCTCATAATGAATGCATTTGTGTAACACATTGTTGTCACAACCAAGGTGTAAATAGGAGAACCTACCCCAAGGAACTGTAAAATATCAAAAAAAGTGCATGTATTACAAAAAAACATGGTCAATAACCATGAAGACTGATGTATGATTTCTTTATCTCTCTCTGTTTGGATACCTCTTTCAGGATGAGAATGGGTTTTAGGGAGACAACCCCCACTTGGAGTTTGTTTTTATTTGGAGATATCTGTTCTTTTTTTAGGGCGGCACGGTGGGTAGCACTGCTGCCTCGCAGTTAGAAGACGTGGATTCGCTTCTCGGTCCTCCCTGTGTGGAGTTTGCATGTCCCCCCTATGTCTGCGTGGGTTTCTCCCACAGTCCAAAGACATGCAGGTTAGGTGCACTGGCGATTCTATATTGTCCCTAGTGTGTGTGTGTGTGTGTGTATGCGTGCCCTGCGGTGGGCTGGCACCCTTCCCGGGATCCTGCCTTGTGCCCTATGTTGACTGGGATTGGCTCAACCATGTGACCCTGTAGTTAGGATATAGCAGGATGAATGATGGATGTTCTTTTTTACTACCTTTACTTCCACATTTCAGGTTGCAATATGATTTGAAATGCTATGTAATAGTTACTTCTTTGTTCATTTTGAATAACTGCCTTGACAAAACATAATTAAGGAAAATTCAGTGTGTTCAGGTGAAGAAGCAGGATGTGTCTAGAAAACAAAAGGAAATGACAGAAGCTATACAGGTAAGTCAGCTAAGTTGAAAAATGCCTTAATTATCTATGGATAATTTGTATCATTGTTAAAATTTCTAAAGATAAATTCAAGTGAACTATTCAGCAAGTTTATATTTATTCTGTTGATCTGTGTGTAAATATCAGATCTGATTAAGGCACTTATGTTTAACATTAAATGCATTCATATTTATTTCTTCATTTGCTATATTTAGCACTTCCTTTGAAGATGTTGTTTTCACAAGGCCCAGCTTTCCTTATGTATAGTAATAATTATAAGGCAATGAAGTACTTTAAGTTCCAGGAAAGCCAGCGTTCCTTTTGGCTGTATAGCCGCCCCGTAGAAAAGCCCCAGTCCGTCCCCTCTCAGAATTCCTGCTTACCCCCCTCCGTTCTTTCCCCTTTGCTTTTATTTTTCATGCTCCTGAAAATCTTTTCAAAACAAAAGTAAAGAAATAGACAGAGCGTCACATTAACGTCTTCTCCCCTCTGCCTATTAAATAATCAATAAAATGAAATAAAAAAATCACGCAAGAAACAGAAAGCACAACCTACCCTTACATCGTCCACCGCGCTTCTGGCGTTACAGCCAAACACGTGGTGTATGCAGGTTATGAGGTGTGACGCTAATTAACGCCCGTACTACAACAGATTATATTGTTCATATACTATTAACTATTTACAGGGATCAACTCTTTTGGGAAGGTTCATAACAAAAAAAAAAAAAATGAAATTATAAATAACATGTGCACTTGAGTATTTCGAGCCCTGCGTCTGAGTCGGATGGTTCCCCTGGTCACCAATTTGTGTGTTTCACTATGCCCACTATGCCATTCCGTCTTCAGCTACCCATGTGCACTTGTACGGAGGAGACCTTACGGAACAATGCCGAAACGAAACGCAACTAAACCTGCTGCTGCGAGACAGGACACATTACAGTGTGATCACGAAGCAAAGAGGCAAAGGCGTGACAGTCGCTCGCAAGAAACGGACACTCAGCATTCATACAGATTAGCTCAACGACGCGTCTCTGCCGCACAACGAAAGGCAACTGAAACCCCTACAGAGAGAGAAGACAGATTACGCCATGATCACGAAAGAAAGAGGCAAAAGCATGCCAATGAGACACCCAACGAGAGGTCCTTACAATTAAATCCTTCAACTGTGGTCATCCAACGCGCAGCGTAGTGCGCACCAAGTTGCTAGTGTATAGTAATAATCATAAGGCAATGAAGTACTTTAAGTTCCACGAAAGCCAATATTATTTTACACTAGTAAATGATTAAATAATAAATAATCTACTATTACAAGAATCTCAATTTCAATAAGGAGTACAGTATTGTTTAGCATTACCCCAAAATCTACATCACATTCTTCTGGTTAAATCTCGAAAACATGTCTAAATTGTTCACTTCCTTAAACTAATAGATTGCAGCCTTTTTATACAATCACCATGCAGCTTTCTGAACAATATGATGTCATGGGAATGCTACAAAGTTTACCTCTTCATTAGACTCCGTGTCCTGAGCTGTGAACTGAAAGGCTCTGACTAAACCACAGACTGTGTCACCAAATCTCAGAAGGGTTTTCAGAAAACAAAAAACCTTACCTGTGAATAGATCCATTTTCTAATTTAATGTGCCATCATTGAACTCTCTATAAATACAAAATGTGCTAATCTGTTAATGAGTGCTTGTGATCGTTAATGAGATAATGACACACATTTAGTGACACTTAGCTATGCTGCAGTCCATGAGAACTCAAGACATTCTCAATGCTGGAATCCATGCATTTAGATTAACACTCCCAATTCTTCTTTCACAATACTCAGTAGTAGGGGCTGGTTACTCTAAACGTGTCAGCTGGTGCTCTTCAATGTCTAACTCTAAATGGATTAACAACATTTTGGTTAGTAATTCTTTTTATTTTATGTAAACTGTTCTTTGATTAGTTTCACATATAAACTTCAAGTAGTGGTCATAGCAAATTACTCCATATATTTTCAACCCTGCCTGTAATGAGAAGTCAAACAAAATGACAACTTTTATTGGCTATTATTAAAATACAATTTTATTTTAACTAGTTAGTTTCAGTTTAATTTTTTTCTCCTAGCACTGTGGTTTTCTTTTCACATTCCAGACAGACAGTACATGAATATTCAATCAAATAACTACTCTTAGTTGACATGGTATAAGACACTGTACTCTTTAATACGATGGTACTCCACCTACGGTTGGTTCTTGCTTAGCACCCAGTGTCACCACCACGATTGTTTTCTGCTCCCCAAGCCCCTACAACAAGAAGGGAAAAACAGAAACTCTATTTATCAGTTTAATTTCTGTCAGTTACAGAGCACCTCTCACCAGAGGTCGACAGTCTGTTGATATTTAGTGACAGACTTTTGATGCAAACGAGGATGCAAGATAAGAACCCAGCCACAGGGAATGTACAGACCAGTGTGTTTATTCATGCCGGTCCCAAGCCCAGATAAATGGGGAGGTTTACGTCAGGAAGAGCATCCAGTGTAAAAGTTTTCCATATCATCTCATATCATATCATACCATGCGGACAACAATACAGATTTCTATACCGGATCGGTCAAGGCCCAAGTAAACAACGGCCATTACCAGTACTGTTAGCCAACAGGGTGCTGGCAGTAATTGGGCTACTGTTGGCTAAACAAGGAGAAGAAGGAGAAGATGATGTGGGAGACGTGTCCGGAGGCAGGAGGAGAGGAGGAAGGTAAAGAGAGTGGAACTTAGGGTAGGAACTTTGAACGTTGGCAGTATGACAGGTAAGGGGAGAGAGTTAGCAGATGTGATGGAGAGAAGGAAGGTTGATATATTGTGCATGCAAGAGACTAAATGGAAGGAGAGTAAGGGCAGGTGAATTGGAGGTGGATTCAAATTGTTCTATCATGGTGTGGATGGGAGGAGAAATGGTTATTCTGAAGGAACAGTATGTCAAGAGTGTTTTGGAGGTGAAAAAAGTGGCAGACAGAGTGATGATTATAAAGCTAGAAAGGTGTGATGATGAATGTTTTTAGTGCATATGCCCCGCAAGTTGGGTGTGCGAAGGATGAGAAAGAAGATTTCTGCAGTGATGGGCAGCATA